>NW_013666682.1:108449-114192 GCF_000517525.1 Limulus polyphemus
ACAAGGACTGTATTGAAATATATCGACGTTGAAAGATAGAAATACTGACTCTTCTCTTTCAAGGACAAGGACTGTATTGAAATATATCGACGTTGAAAGATAGAAATACTGACTCTTCTCTTTCAAGGACAAGGACTGTATTGAAATATATCGACGTTGAAAGATAGAAATACTGACTCTTCTCTTTCAAGGACAAGGACTGTATTGAAATATATCGACGTTGAAAGATAGAAATACTGACTCTTCTCTTTCAAGGACAAGGTCTGTATTTAAATATCTCGACGTTAAAAGATAGAAATACTGACTTTTCTCTTTCAAGGACAAGGTCTGTCTTGAGATATGTCGACGTTGAAAGATAGAAAACGAACACTAACTTTTCTCTCTCTCTTTCTCTCATGAACAAGGTGCATTGTGTAACATCTCGACGTTGAAAGATAGAAAAGGAAAAAGAACACCTCAGGTACAGTTGTTTCGTTATACGAGTAATTCTGTATTAAACAAAATATTAAATTTGTGACTCTTTTTCACAAGACGCAAGTCTTTCGTATTATGAAATTAAGAACAGGTTATAGTTATATATAAATATAATAGACATATTGCACACGTTTTTTATTCTGATTTAAGGTAAAAGAATGCTTAAGATGATTAAATGATTGGTCAGGATTTGGTACACTGTTTTATGCTAATAATGCACTCACTGTATTATATAGTTTGTCTCTTCTTTCAGAGTGTTCTCGCAAAGCTAAAGAAGGGCTATGTGCGCATTGTCATCCCTAATTTTGAGCTGATCAGCTGGAGGGAAGGTAGTTAATCAACAATATCTATCGCCAACTCTTGAATAATGAGATTTGTTCGCCACCCTTAAAACACACCCACGAAGCGCGATGTTATAGCAACTGGACGTAAGCTATGAACCCTCCGAGCTCGCGAACCACTAGAATACCCCTGGACCCCAAATGGGCGGAAAATGGCCTTTCATAGCTAAGAAATGTGGATTTTGTTAAGAAGAGGGTCCTAACGTCAACCAATTCAGACTTGTAATAAAAGTATGTTCCTTGATTTAAAGTCCTGAAATAGAACAAGAACAGAAGGTAGTCTGATGTTGAAATTATAACACCGTTTGGTAATTTTATACCATCGTTGTTGTTGTTATCATTGGTCTAATTGTTCAAACAATGTCACATATAGAAGCAACATCCTATCTCTGATGTATATCTTTTCATCACGCCATTTTTTATTGTTAATGGACAAATTGTTAATATGATGCTGAGATATAGATGCAACGCCTGATCTCTAGGCTACATTTTATAATCACGCCATGTACTAATTCCATACACTCTTACCGCTGATGAACTAACTGTTAATATGATGTTGAGGTACAAAAGCAGCATTTAATCTCTGATCTGTATCTTTTAATCACGCTTCCTAACACTTCCTTATCGTCGTTGTTTATTACTGTAAATTTCAAATTATCTCAAAAATAAATGTATCGGTTCACTTAGAGACACTGTATGTTTCTACAGAATTATCTTTAACTTGCAAAGATATATTATATTACGTAATGTTATTTCGTGCCTATTATTTTTAATACTGGTTTTAGAAAATATTGTGTTATATTGCAATGTAAACGTTTGTTGATTATTTATATAGATAGGTATTATGTGTTCCAAATGTGTCTATAAGCTTGATTTAGTAAATTGTGAACATTATCTTTGATTGGTCCAACTTAATCTAGGATTTTTCTTTCTGCAACGTGAATACTTTCCCTAAATGAGCGTTCAAAATATAGACAATTTTAACAGCATGTTTGTAATTAGAGACTAAATAATGTATAAGAAAAGTCAACTTTAGTAAAGGTTTATCTTCATACGTTTAAACTTTCAATCATTTAAACAGTGTGAAAGTTGGCCTGGTTTGGAATGAATGTTTTTTGAAATAAATGATCTGTTATTTGTTGTTGTTGCTGTTGTTGTTCTTTTAAACCAGAAAAAGTGGAAATTCAGCAAATTACCAAATTGAGCCTAAAAAATTCTCTAAAAGTGAACAAATTTTAAACAATTTTTATATATCTGAATCTTAAATCGTCTACTAATGTGTAGTTCATCTGCTAATCAGCAAGTCATCTGTTAATCTACAAGCCAACTGCAAATCCAAAAGATGTCAACAAGTCATGTGCTAAACTGTAAATCTCTGTTAATTCCTAAAAAACAAATATTGCCAAACAGCGTCATCCTGCAGATTAACATAGCTTAGATAATGTAAATCACCATGTGTTGTAACCAGAGCTGTTGCTTCGCACCTTATTATTTTATTCATCAAAAGAAGGGTAGTTGTAACTGTTACTTGACTCCTTGTTCATTAAGAGGGTGTAGTTAAAACTGTTGCTACAATTCTTGTTCGCTAAGAGAAGTTAGTTAAAACTGTTGCTTTATTTCTTGTTCATTAAGAGAATGCAGTTAAAACATTTGCTTTACTTTTTGTTCATTAAGAGAAGGTAGTTAAAACTTTTGCTTTACTTCTTGTTCGCTAAGAGAAGTTAGTTAAAACTGTTGCTTTACTTGTTGTTCATTAAGAGAATGTAGTTAAAACTGTTGCTTTACTTCTTGTTCATTAAGAGAAGGTAGTTAAAACTGTTGTTTTACTTCTTGTTCATTAAGAGAAGGTAGTTAAAACTGTTGCTTTATTTCTTGTTCCTTACACTACTGTGTAAAATCTACACCGTAAAGTGTAAATATTAATAACTACCGATCGGATTAAGCCATGTATTTAAAGCGAAACTAAAACTAGATGTAAATAGATATGTTGATTAATTGTTTTCAAATTACTAACATTTTATCTGTGAAAGGGTTAGCTATCTTTAATTAATAGCTACCAAAGTCTCGTTTTCAAAATCATCTTCTTTCTAAAGGGAATTTAAAACTGTAAATATTCAAACTTCTCTCAAAACAAACTCTAACAGTAAAACATTAACAGTTTTTTTTTAAATCTAAGTTACAGACTTGAACATATTTACTAATGCATCGGGATATTGTACCACCCATTTAAACCCTATGCACAACTTACATCAAAGTACGCTATCCAAAAGAGTAGATACGTTCATTACAAGAACAATGGGTTGTAATGCAATTTCATGGTGCACAGTAAACACACGTGCTCAGCAGGTTCAGACCTAACAAGGAAGATACAAACCCCAGAAGGATAGTAAACGAATTAAGTCAGTTCACATATATAAAAGGCGACACCACACATAGCTCGGCTTTCTGTTGACACAGTTGCCTTCATCTCACCACACACGCATACACAGAGGCGCATGCGCGTTGTTTCATAATGTTCAAGCCATACACTATATCTTATTATATACATATGAGAAATCTGAGTACCTTTACATAATCAATTCGTTAATTCAGAACCAAGCAAGACCGTGACAGATAATTAATATAGCTGCTACATCAAGCCTGAAAACAATTCTAGATGATGCTAGGCCTAATGATAAAATAGGTTATCGCTAACGGCTTAATATCACAGAAAAAAACTAGGAACTCATAAAACATAAAGATATGTATATTATTCTGATGATGTGTCCCGGTGGGTTAGCGGTGAGTTTGGGGGCTTAAAACGTTAAAATCCAGGGTTTGATTACTTGCGGTCGACAGAGCAAAGACAGCTCAATGTTTGCTTTGCGCTAAAACAAACAATCTGATGATAGAATATCCTATGATTAAGTACAATAACTGACAAACAGTGATTGAGGATAAAACATGGCCATATGTGTAATACTCCAAGTACAGTCCTCCGATGGTTTTGCGATAAGCTCGATGACTTATAACAATAAAAATTCGAGGTCCTATCCCCGTGACGTACTGGTTGACTGTGTAGCTTTGCGCTAAAAATACGAAAAATATTCTTATGGTGTTTTCTAAGTCAAATAACATAAAACAGAAGTAATAAAATCATTGTTTAAAGTTAATGTATGAACTCTTTCTCGGATATTTCTATAATCGAATTGTATATTGATTTCTTAGCTTGCTTATACGCACGCGTGTATCAGTAGTATATAAACTTTAAAATATTTGGTAACAATATTCTTCTTTGTTAAAACGTAACGACGAATTGATTTTAAACAAGCAGCATTAGAATTATAGAAAATACCACCCTTGAAATATGAAAAGCAAACAGCCCATCCAGCACACACAGCAGCAATCACAACAGAAAGACAAGGAGGATTGTCGCAGAATATCAACGTTGAGGTGGAGCCTAACTTCCCGCATTAAGGATTTTAATAACACCGAACTATCTACCAAAATGTAGAACAAACCAGATTATTTTGGAAAGAACAGAAATAGCAAAAGTTATACACACTAGAAATGTCTGAAGCTAAAATTTGAGCATGGAATGGACCAAAGTTTAAAGTATTCATAAACCAAACTTATCAAAGGAGCGTCATCCAAGGTTGCTTCTTCTTTTGGTTATTTTACTCCAAAGGGACGCGAACCATGGACTCTAGGATTCAAAGTCCGGCATGTTAGCTTTTAGCCCACGCCTGAACAATCTGCCGAAGGCGGGCGGGACTATGGAGATTCGAGAGCCTGCTTTCCTGAAAGATTTGTGTAATTAGACTAACATTTTGAGCCAAGTTTGATATAGTGCGTGAGATGTAAGATATCATGAAAATAAGAAACAAAATTACAACTCAAGTTGGAAAACGTTTTAAATCTATGGAAAATTATGGTGGTTGAGCAAAATGGATATTTGTCCCCTGTATTGGAGATAGAGTCTCCTCCCTCTTACTCTGAGGCCTATGCCATTACATAAACGGATAACTGGCACCTACCGCTAAGGTATAAATGCAGTAATGAGATCATCACTTACATTTGAGCACCAGTGAGGTCACCACAGTTGACTTTACCAAGATATCGTAAGTACAGTAGTAGTGTAGTAATCACATTTGACTTTACTAAGATATTGTAAGTACAGTAGTAGTGTAGTAATCACAGTTGACTTTACCAAGATATTGTAAGTACAGTAGTAGTGTAGTAATCACAGTTGACTTTACCAATATATTGTAAGTACAGTAATATTGTAGTAATCACAGTTGACTTTACCAATATATTGTAAGTACAGTAGTAGTGTAGTAATCACAGTTGACTTTACTAAGATATAAATAAGCACAGCAATAGTGTAATAATCATAGATGACCTTACCAATATATAACTAAATACAGTAGTAGTATGGTAATCATAGTTGACTTTAATAAGATATAACTAAGTACAGCACTAGTGTGATAATCACAGTTGACTTTACCAATATATAACTAAATACAGCAGTAGTGTAATAATCATAGTTGACTTTAATAAGATATAACTAAGTACAGCACTAGTGTGATAATCACAGTTGACTTTACCAATATATAACTAAGTACAGCAGTAGTGTGGTAATAACAGTTGACTTTAATAAGATATAACTAAGTACAGCACTAGTGTGATAATCACAGTTGACTTTACCAATATATAACTAAGTACAGCAGTAGTGTGGTAATAACAGTTGACTTTATCAATATATAACTAAATACAGCAGTAGTGTGGTAATCACAATTGACTTTATCAATATATAACTAAATACAGCAGTAGTGTGGTAATAACACTTGACTTTACCAATATATAACTAAATACAGCAGTAGTGTGGTAATCACAGTTGACTTTACCAATATATAACTAAATACAGCAGTAGTGTGGTAATAACAGTT
>NW_013666682.1:114270-120747 GCF_000517525.1 Limulus polyphemus
TACCAATATATAACTAAATGCAGCAGTAGTGTGGTAATAACAGTTGACCTTACCAATATATATAACTAAATGCAGCAGTAGTGTGGTAATAACAGTTGACCTTACCAATATATATAATTAAATACAGCAATAGTGTGATAATCACAGTTGACCTTACCAATATATAACTAAATACAGCAGTAGTGTGGTAATAACAGTTGACTTTACCAACATATAACTAAATACAGCAGTAGTGTGGTAATAACAGTTGACTTTACCAACATATAACTAAATGCAGCAGTAGTGTGGTAATAGCAGTTGACTTTACCAATATATAACTAAATGCAGCAGTAGTGTGGTAATCACAGTTGACCTTACCAATATATTCTAAATAAATTTATTTCCATGAAAACTTTCTATTCTGAACTGCCTTATTTCCACAAAACTGTTTTCTGCGGACTTACGATGATAGAAACCGGGTTTCGATACCTGTGTTTGGCCGAGTACAGATAGCCCATTGCGTAGCTTTGCGCTTAACTACAAGCAAACAAACGCAACTGTTTATATCCTCAACAAATGTATTACCACGAAACTGTTTCTATTCGGTACAAAATTAATGCCAAAGAGCTACTTATATTAGTAAAGACATCATAACTTGTAAGTGTTTGTTTACAGTCTTATTACCATGAAAATGTTTGTGTTAGTAATAACGTAACGCTGTTTGTATGACAATATAAGCTTCACACTTTCTCCTTTAGAAATCGCGTGATTTTTGTACATAGTTTTGTACTATACTAATATATAAACTATTTGCTTTTCGCCTGGCTTCAAAACTATATACACTCTCCTATCTTATGCGACAAAAAGAATCTCCTATACCTCAATATAATCAGATATTTGTGAAAAAAAAAGAGAATGACATGATCGAAGTTTCTTCATACATTATGAAGCGTAAGAATATCTTGTTAATCCCGTGTCGTCTATATTATCCCAGATGATTGCAATTAATTATTGAGGGAGTTATATTACAACCTTTCTACATTATTAAACAAGCTCTCGTGTCTGTTTACTTCAGCAAAACCTGATCTCTACTTTTCCGACGGCTGTTATATAAACACATAATCGTAGTCCTAGCGAGTGCTATGCATGCTGTGAGATATCCGGTAACACGTGGTTTGAAGTGAGTTCTCGGCATTAGTGTATTATAGCATTTTAACGTCAAGAGGATCCTTTTCTACATGTACTTCCGGAATAGTTCCTTCGATATTATAATAACTTACGTTACAGGTTTTTATATCATAAAAATCAATCTCCACAAACAGATGGAAGGTGAACAATGAATTATTTCCGTGCCATACTCACATGAAAAATCTCTTGTCAGGTGTGAAAAACAAAGCGAAAAAAGTACACAATCCGAAACTTCCTGTCTGCATAAATAAAAATATGACTAACTATTTAGGTCAAAAGTGGTCCCTTACATATATTTAAGTTGCATCAAAAATGTTATTTTCATTTAAACATCTGTAGATAAATAAGATTCCTCGTGTGCTTTTTCAAGCTACTAAAACGAGTGTAGATAAATCTGGTTCCTTTTGCCATGATTGCTCATGACACTCACTGTATTCTTCAGATTACATTCAAAAACTGATGGAAACTACAGATGAACATAAGCACAACTTGTTTTATTCACTACGTCCATAATCAAGGAAGCTGGAGAATAACAAAAGCACAGCTTGTTTTATCCACTACGGACATAATTATGGAAGCTGAAGATGTACAAAAACACGGTTTGTTTTATTCACTACGTACATAATTAAGGAAGCTGAATATAAACAAAAGCACAGCTTGTTTTATCCACTACAGACATAATTATGGAAGCTGAAGATGTACAAAAACACGGTTTGTTTTATTCACTACGTACATAATCAAGGAAGCTGAATATAAACAAAAGCACAGCTTGTTTTATCCACTACAGACATAATTATGCAAGCTGAAGATAAACAAGAGCACAGCTTGTTTTATCCACTACGTACATAATCAAGGAAGCTGAAGCTGGACAAAAGCACGACTTCTTTTATCCGCTACAGACATAATTGTGGAAGCTGAAGATAAACAAGAGGACAGCTTGTTTATGCACTACGAACATAGTTATGGAAGCTGAAGAAGAACAAATGCACAGCTTGTTTAATCCACTACGTACATATTCACATTGGTGACCTCCTATTTAATCTCCGTGCGGTATCAACACACTGATATGTAGAATGTAGAGTATGGTTACTTGAGTTACAATTCCATCCTTCTATGTCAATACGAGCGTGGCCTGAAATCTGTCTCAGTAATTGTCTAATTAGACATATAACATGTTTGTTCTTAACAAACAGGTAAAGTAACTTCATTTGATTAAATTTAGTTGTTCCTCTTACATAATGTTTAGATAGACAGACAGAAGGATATATATATAGGTAGATAGATAGATATTACTGTGTTTCTTGATAGAATCGAAACTAGTGTTTCCATAACTCATTGTATAGTCCACCAGATATCGAATGTCTTCGAGATTTCATATCGTGGAAGACAATGCACTGTACTACTGGAAGATGCTTCGCTGAAACCTTGTTGTTTGTGGATTTTATGACAGTTTTCCTCTCTAGGAAAAATTTACAATACAGACGGATCAGTGCATGTGAGAGTTTTTACGTATGTGCATGTTTCTGTACAGTGAAAAACGAAAGCTTGCCATATATATTTCCGCTTCGTTTTTATTAATCCTTAACCATTTCGGTAACTTACATCAAGACGTATGAATAGACTTAAACAAATGTTTATATTTGGAGTAAGTGACGACTATTGCCTTCATCGGACGATCTGACAACGTTTTCACTAAAATGTTGATTGTGAACAAACGTGGGGAGCTACTCCCTAATCGCTCGTGACGAGGTTGAATAAAACCAATTTTCTTACAGCGTTTTGAAACTGTTTTAAATTACCTCTTCATCTCGACCGCTAAATAGAACAGCTCATTTTTTTATGGCAATGTTCTAAGAACTCACTAGTGAAAGCAAGGGAGAAGATGTTATGACATGTCAACCACGCTACATCTGTGAATCTCTACAGCAACGGGAATGAAAGTGCGCCAGCATTTTAAAATCATATAAAACAGACAAAGTAAGGACAGTCCACCACATTTGATGGTATATAAAAAAGATAATACTTGAAGTTAAAACATGACCCCACTTGAAACAGAAGCAAGGCTGTGTTTGGAGTGAGGTTTCTAGCGTTGAAGTGGAAACAAGACCTCCATTTGATATAGAAATAAGTTGTGTTTGAAATGAGGGCAAGTTTTTTATTTGATATAAAATGTGTTTGAAGAGAGGAATAGTCTCCCGTTTGACATAAAAACAGTTATGTGTTTGGAATGACGAGAATATCTGCCATTTGACATAAAACAAGATTATGTGTTTGGAGTGACGATAGGTCCTTTATTTGATATTTTAAGAATGTGTTTGAAGTGAGGACAGGTCATCCATTTGACATAAAAACGATTTTGTGTTTGGAATGATCAGAGATCTTCAGTTCGACATAAAAACAAAATTACGGGCGGAGTGAGAGGAAGGCCTCCATTTAACATAACATAAGATTGTGTTTAGAGTAAGGACTCGTTCTTTATTTCACATAAAACAAGATTATGTTTGGAGTAAGAATAGGTCCGCCACTTCACATAAAACAAGACTGTGTTCGTAGTGAGGAGAAGACGGCCATTTCACATAAAAAAAAACAATTACGTTTGGAATAGTGTATAGGATTTTCGTCTCAGTTCGTAGGAACGTCAGATTTGGTACAGCTTGACTAGAATGAAAAGAATAACTACATAGCGTATGTAAAAGAAGGATGTAGGTATATAAGTATAGGTTGTTATTCATGTTGTTGTTTTTTATAATAATAATAATATCTATTACAAGCTGCAGCCTTTTTTTGAAACAGAATTACGTAGTATTGGGTTGCAGTAATACTTGGATTTCATAGAGGCAGGATTGAAACACATATTAAAATGAAACTCAATATCATTTTTCTGTCGTAATTTTTATTAGTTCGATAAAACTCGAGTTGATACTGAGCGATCACAAATACCACAACACAAACGAGTTTCCTTCAAAAGTGTGTTCAGACTTTTTAGTTAACAACGATTAATCGACAGCACAGAATAATGCGAGTCGTGTTTTAGCTTTCGTTTGTTTGTTTGAAGTTAAGCACAAAGCTATACAATGGGCTATCTGTGCTATGCCACCTACACGGGTATCGAAACCCGGTTTCTAGCGCTCTAAGTCCGCAGACATATCACTGTGCCACTTCGTGAGTAATAGAATAATAGTCTGAAAAGTATATCAGTTCTCGCCTTTTAACAAACTCTTCGTGAGTAATAGAATAATAGTCTGAGAAGTATATCAGTTCTCGCCTTTTAACGAACTCTTCGTGAGTAATTGAATAATAGTCTGAGAAGTATATCAGTTCTCGCCTTTTAACGAACTCTTCGTGAGTAATAGAATAGTCTGAGAAATATATTAGTTCTCGCCTTTTAACGAACTCTTCGTGAGCAATAGAATAGTCTGAGAAGTATATCATTTCTCGCTTTTAACGAACTCTTCTGAGTAATAGTATAGTCTGAGAAGTATATTAGTTCTCTCCTTTTAACGAACTCTTCGTGAGTAATAGAATAGTCTGAGAAGTATATCAGTTCTCTCCTTTTAACGAACTCTTTGTGAGTAATAGAACAGTCTGAGAAGTATATCAGTTCTCGCCTTTTAACGAACTCTTCGTGAGTAATAGAATAGTCTGAGAAGTATATTAGTTCTCGCCTTTTAACAACTCTTCGTGAGTAATAGAATAGTCTGAGAAGTATATCAGTTCTCGCCTTTTAACAAACTCTTCATGAGTAATAGAATAGTTTAAGAAGTATATCAGTTCTCGCCTTTTAACGAACTATTCGTGAATAATAGACTACTGTGACGTATATCAGTTTTAGCCTTGAATTATCCGTAATTAAGTTGTTTTATGTTCACTTAGCAAACACGGAAAGTTAGTAAACAACACTGTTACACGGAAAATATTACCATACTTAAGAAAGTGAAGATATTTTCAGGATAAGTTATTTAATTTTATTATTACGCTCGGGACACTGAATATTCCTGACAATATGTCACTGGTATGCGAGTTTTAAAAGAAACGATACAAATTTTATTAAAGAGCTTCACATAATACGACGTTAAGTTGAGAAATCTGAATGGACGATCTATTTCTTGAGAAAATCAAACTATACATAGTCTTTCAATTATTAAGAAACAAATTAGCAAGAAATAATTTGTTAAAAACACCAACAGTTTGAAAGTTGTACGCTTAATTTTCATAATAGACGTCCTTCCTTGTAGAAGTCTTTATTATTTATCTCCATTCTTATAGGGGACGTTTATCGTGTATCTCCTATCTGGAGACATCTTTTTCATGTACCTTTTCCTCTTAAAGAAAGTGTTTACCATGTAACACTCTTCTTATAGGAGTTATTTATCAAGCACCTATTTTTATGTAGGAGTTGTTTATCAAGCTCCTCCTTTCTTTAGAAACCGCCAAAGGGAGGCTGATGTGCACAAGTCATCGAACAGTTGGAAACACTTATAACTATCTGTACCCTCGATACTCCGTAAAGTTGTTTGGTTGGTTGTTCCACAATGGTATCAGGAATTATCAAGAAAGCAAATAGAAATTCCTAGGCTTCTGAAAACGGAACACTCGATGGGATTGTTTGTTTTACTTTAGTATGTGTAGCAGGAGAAAAAAATGCAATCACTTATCACCCTCTAGATACTCTACGAGGATTGTTTGTCTTCTTACCTCCTGTACACATACTGAACGTAGAGTATCTAAAGGGTGATAAGTGATTCCAATTTTTTGGATTGTTTGTCTTCTTACAAGTATGTGTAGCAGGAGAAAAAAAATGCAATCACTTATCACCCTCTAGATACTCTACGAGATTGTTTGTCTTCTTACTTCAGTATGTGTAGCAGGAGAAAAAATTGGAATCACTTATCACCCTTTAGACACTCCATGGGGATTGTTTGTTTTACTTTAGTATCTGTAACAGGAGAAAAAATTGGAATCACTTATCACCCTTTAGATACTCCATGGGATTGTTTGTTTTACTTTAGTATGTGTAACAGGAGAAAAAATTGGAATCACTTATCACCCTCTACATACTCTACGGGATTGTTTGTCTTCTTACTTCAGTATGTGTAGCAGGAGAAAAAATTGGAATCACTTATCACCCTTTAGACACTCCATGGGATTGTTTGTTTTACTTTAGTATGTGTAACAGGAGAAAAAATTGGAATCACTTATCACCCTTTAGACACTCCATGGGATTATTTGTTTTACTTTAGTATGTGTAGCAGGAGAAAAAAAAACTGGAATCACTTATCACCCTTTAGACACTCCATGGGATTATTTGTT
>NW_013666682.1:121353-129792 GCF_000517525.1 Limulus polyphemus
GAACCCGCGACCCTCAGATTGTGAGTCGAGCGCCTTATCCACCTGGCCATGCCAGGCACAAGTATCAGAAGTACCGGGAAGAACAGATTGAAACAACCATCACCTTATATACCCACAATATTTAAGGAAATTGTTTGTTCCAACTTGGTATAAGAGTACCAGAAGATTAGATTGGAATATTTATCACTTTCTAGCAATATCCAAGGAGATTGTTTATTCTAATTTGATATCAGATGTACCACATAGAATAGTTGGAATCACTTATCACGTTCTACTACCGCAATACTCCAGGAAATTGTTTAAAATTGGTATCAGAAGTACCAGGGGTAATAGTTGTAACCATTTAGCACCTTCTAGAGGAGCGATATTCAATGAGATTTTTTAGTTGATTCTTCCTTTTTGTTACCATGACGATAGTTATTTATGTGGTGTTATTGATGCACCTATGACAATTTTTTCGTTGTTGATACTGCTTTTTGAAATTTACGAGTTCTTGTCTTATGTAAACTTATTTTGAATAGTCGGTCAACCAGACAAATAGATGGAGAGATAAATAAAACAGAAAAAACAGGTACATAAATGGGTTTATAAGTTAATAGCAAGACAGAGAGATAGATATTTGGATGTAAGTTGGCTATTGGTTCAGTTTCGCAAGCAACTAACGTTTCTCTTCTTACTAACGCCTAGTAAAGGCATCGCTTTTAACGAAACGGGATATGCATCCTTAGTTCTTGAAACAAAGTTGTCGCTGTGATGTTAGACACCATCTTCACCGAATGGTTAGAGATAGTAATGACTAGCTCGTCATCAACACGATAAGTAGAACGCTTACACGACGAGAAAATTATGTGTTTTTCAAGAAGCCACTTGGAGAGCTCTTAAAACTAAATATAGGGTGAAGAGATCGTTACCAGAGCCATGTGGAAACAAACAAACCAGCACGCATGCGTATCAATTAGTGTAAGGTTTTCGTGTTATTTTTTTTGTTTTTTTTTGTGGGCTAGTGTGTATTTCTAATGGATAGTTTTATATTTCCCTTTGAATGTACGTTTTTTCTTCATATATCTTGAGAATGAGTAACAAAATATCGACTTGTTTTTGTTTTTTTTTACGAAATTGAAACTTTTTTTTTATTATTCTCACCCTTTTATTATGTTAGATATGCACCAATGCTAAGTATATCTATGATCTCAATAGCAAACGACCGATGTGTTTTGTGTGTGTGTTTTAAAAGTAATAACATTTCGTAGTTTTTCTTTATAATTAGTTCATGGTTTTATTTATATAATGCATAAAGCAATTTTAAGTATTTTCAATTAATTTTACATTTTATGAAGACTACTTGGGATTGCTGGTATAGTTTGTAGATTTATAACTGATCTACATCTCTTAAGCTGATGGCTCAACGCTGAAACTCGGCAAAGCGTCACAGCGTATATAGCTCATGGTGGAGCTCTGTGCTTAAATACAAACAAACAGAAACCTAAGCTGGTCGAATATTGTGAGACACTATTGGGATAATGGTCGAGAGGTTTACAATGATGTCAAACTAACGTTTCAATGTATTCTAGTCATTAAAAATTTATTGTATGTATTGATTTACTTTACACTAAGTATTTTTAGTCAGTTAGTTATACAGAGTTGTCTTCGTAAATTCACTGAATACCTTTTAACTTAACTAGCTCCGATTTATAAAATTAGGTAAACTAGATGGGTTTTAATGTTCTTCAAGTCTTTGATTAATGTTTATAATAGAAAATAACACATTAATCAACTTATTCTTTCTAGTTTCTTCAAGAACTTGTGCAATTGCTTTAATTTGAATTCGTATTTAATACTTATATATTGTAAATAATAAAATGCTCTTACGTAGCGACCCCTGGTGAATCACGAAATACTGTAACAGATCATAAAACAAACTCATTATATTTTCTGTAAAAATACACTACAATCAATAAACACTCGTCACATTCTTATTAGTGTAAGCTACGACAGGATTGGATGGGCTAGTAATAGTAGTCATATCAGAAGTTCATGGTTTATTTATTTCAGAAAATACCAATAGTTGCCTGCTAGAAATCAAAACAAGTAAAAGTTTTCATAACAAGAGAAGGAACTTTCGACAAAAACTAAATTACAAATCTTGCTTGCAAACCTATCTCGTTTTTGATATATTGAGTAATATAAACGTAGAGTTCTGTTTCTAAAAGATTCGATCCCGATAACATTAGAAATATTCTAAGAACTCCAGTCTAGAGGTCTGTTTGTTAGAACCTTTCATGTGAGCATTAGAAACACCCTAGGTACTCCAGCTTAGAGCTCTGTTTGTTAAAATCAATCCCGAAGACATTGATAATATCCCAAGAATTCCAACCTAGAGCCCCCCAGTGCCACAACGATTAATCTGCGGACTTACAACGCTAGAAACTGGGTTTCGATACCTGTGGTGAGAGGATCACAGATATCCCTTTATGTAGCTTTGAACTTAATTACAATCAAATCCAACCTAGAATTTTCTTTGTTAAAGTCATTCCAAGGAACATTAGAAATATCCTAAGAACTCCAGCCTAGAGCTCTGTTTGTTAGAGTCGATCCCAATAACACTAGAAATATTCTAAGCACTCCAGCCTAGGTATCTATTTGTTAGAGCCCTTTTCGGGAAAATTGGAAATATCCTAAGATTTCCAGTCAGTATATGCGCTAACACTTTTTCTTATTTGTAAAGATTAAACTAGATGCTAAATGTTCACAAGTTCATCTCTGTAAAAAAAATCATCATCCTTCGTTTCCTTAAAAAGTATTGTCATGGTTGCTTCAATGAGAGACAAAAAATCAACCATAAACCAACGATGTTTGATGGTTTTTATCAGGGATCTACTTCACTCAAATATTTCAACAAGTACTTTATTATGAATTCGATGCAGTTTATATACTTCTGTATGGTGTAGGAAACTTATATCTGTACAAATTATAACTTGGTTTACTGCCGGTACTAATTAACTTGAGTTTTATTTCATAGATGCGCACAAAGAGATAGTTTATTTGTTTGTTTATTGAATTTCGATGGCTGTCTGCACTAGCCGCTCCATCTTAGAAGTGATAGACTACAAGAAAGAATACAACTAGTCAACACCGCTCACCAACAACTCTTGGGCTACGCTAATCGAATATTGGGATTGACCGTAACTTTATAACGCCCCTACGGCTGAAAGAGTGAGCATATTCGATGATGGGGTTCGAGCAGATTACGAGTCGAGCGCCCTAAACATCAGGTAATTCCATGCCAGAGAAAGAGTTAAACATATCTTGAAATATCAGAATTAATATAGTTTTGTGAGATATTTTTTTAAAGAAAGATGTGTTGATATGTTAAAGAATTTATGTGGATTGCTCCTGCCTTCTCTGTACACTCCGCACAAAGCCAGAAATGTCATCTCTAAACCAAAGAGAAGGCAGGGGCAGTCCATAAGAAAGTATTAAACAAATTCCGTCAGTTATGTATTTGTTTTCATTGCTCGGTTTGTTGGATGATATTAGAAATTTTGCGACGCTAATATACGCGAAAGCTAAGCGAACCTAGGTGTCAATTTATTCCCGCAATCTAGAAAAATAACTCTATAAGAACAAAACCTGATTTGTTCTGGAATTTCGTTCGGTTCCAGGTTTTATATGACGCACAACAGTTGAGTCGCAATATGTATTAGTCGAAGCTGATAAGGCCACAGTAAGTTACCTCAAAACAAGCTACAAAACTTATGGTCCAAAACAGCGATCTAATTTAACGTTCTTTAAACTAATTAAGCTCTTGTTGTTTTAGCATAAGGCGAAACAATGGGCTACCTGCGTCTCTGTCGAGCCTCAGATTTTAGTATAGTAGGTTTGTAAACTTATCGTTGACCCACCAGGGGACTCTAACTAAACAAATAAAGTTATAAATGGGAGTGTGTACCTTTAGCGTGTTGCCGTTTTTTTGAGAGAGCTACTCTACGATTAAAATAGCAAAAACAAAATTATTAGGCTAGTCGAACTCAAAGAGAACTTGGTAAAATGTAACTTATATGTTCTGATAAAGATATTCTATGACAGAAATTTTATTAGTGACATCAGATGATTGTTTGTTTCTTGTTAAGCACAAAGTTAAGTTACACAATGGGCTACCTGTGCTGTACTCTCCACGGATATCGAAACCCGATGTTTAGAGTTATAAGTCCGCAGACTTATCGCTGAGCCATAGGGGGGGAGGCGACTTCAGGTGTGAATCAAAACTTTGAGTCTAGAGATTTTAAGTAACAATACAACCTAGTATCGATTTCTTATGTAAATATTTTACCAACATATATAATTAACACCAATGTTCAAGAGATTGCAACAAAACCCTAAGTTTAAATTTCCGTCTTGCCCTAACAACAGTTCTAACCATATAATAATTTTTAAAAAAACTGGATGCAGTTTTATTAAATAAATATATATTAAACAAATTTGCAATGCCTTCTACTTCTTGACAAATGCTATTGCTAATCTCCAGAAGATTTTTTTTTATCAGCTTACAACCCTTCAAGTAAGAACAGAACTAAATCTAAATTTATCTTCTCAGAACTGGCTGGACCCTTTGTAGGTTTTATCTATTATTCAAAAGAGGGCTTGACTTGCCAAAGGGGCCAACTGGTTGGTGAGTCGGACTGATGATCCGAGGTTCCTTGGTTCGCGCCCCGTTACCGCCATGGCTGTTGTATAACAGTAGCGGTAAAATCTCACTATTCGATTAGAGCGGCCCACGAGTTGTCAGTACGTGGTGTCGACTAATCTATCTAATCTACTTCTGATCTGTCACTTCAATACTAGAGAAGTCTAGTGCAGCTAGCTCTCGAGTGTGTTTGTGAAGAATTGAACTTGTCAAGGAGTTGAAACCCTCCAAATAAAAAATAAGAAAAACAACAAGTTCAAATGAAACTTTTAACAACCGATTAGATTTTTATAAATTTTTACCAGTTATTCAAATTATAATTTGAATCTTTAAAAAAGAGTAAATCCTTCAAGTAGGAGAAATTTTGTTCTGTAAAACTCCCAAGTTACAAGGTTGTAAGGTGCGCATTCAGTTAAATATTGTTATGTTTTTTAATATAAGTAAAACATTTGCGTGACTTTGTTTCAACTAAGAGAAATTAAAATCCATATTACAAAATGCTTGTATTTGTCAACAATCCTTATTAGCTTGTTTATTCACTGTTAAACAAAAAACTGTACATCGTGCTATATGTGCTGTGTCCACCACGGGTATCTAAACCCGGTGTTTAGCGTTATAAGCCTTCAGACTTACCGTTGAGCTACTGTGGGGGAAGGGGGAGAAGGATAGCATCTTGTTCAAGACTCTAAATGCAGTTGAAGTTATAAAAAATATACATTTACTTTGTAACGATACAAGTAAAAAATCGTTCAATTTCTTAAATTTATCTTATTAATCTTTCTTTACGTATTTATAATACCAAATATATTTCTATCAAACTCATGAACTAGTGGAAAACTTAATCCGGATTGTGGGTGCTGAAGACATCAACAAAGCTCAAAACTCAACAATGAATTCTAAAAGAAAAACACTAAGAGATGAGTAATCTCACAGTTTGCAGAAAGTGAGTGTCTCACAGTACCTTGATATAGTTCACAGAAAGTGAGTGTCTCACAGTACCTTGATATAGTTCGCAGAAAGTGAGTGTCTCACAGTACCTTGGTATAGTTCACAGAAAGTGAGTGTCTCACAGTACCTTGATATAGTTCACAGAAAGTGAGTGTCTCACAGTACTTTGATATAGTTCACAGAAAGTCGATTTAATTTACCGTATTTTACAGAGAAAAAAAAAGAATACAATATTCAAGTATGTTCCTACTTCTCGTAGACTATACCAAGATGTGGTCTACTTTTCGTAGACTATACCAAGATACTGTGTTATTCCCATTTCTTGCAGACTATACTAACATACTGTGTTATTTCCACTTCTCGCAGACTATACCAAGATAGTGCGTTGTTCTCACTTCTCGCAGACTATATCAATATACTGTTTTATTCCCACTTCCTGCAGCCTATATCAAGATACAGTGTTATTTCCACTTCTTGCAGTCTATATCAAGATATTGTGAGGTTCCCACTTCTTATAGTTCATACCAAGGTACTGTGAGATACCCACTTTCTATGAACTATATCAAAGTACTGTGAGACACTCACTTTCTGTGAACTATACCAAGGTACTGTGAGATACCCTTATGATTCAAAATCAAGAGATTGGTGCTTGAATGATCAATTATCTCTACCTAATGAAAACATCAGGTTTAGATCTTTAAATGAAATATGAGGATCGAATATTAAAAGCCGGCAACAGGTAAAAGTGTTATTTGTCTAAGTATAAGAAAAAGATGTACAAACCAATGGAAATTCCCATATCGTGTTTAGAAAGTTAAAGTAATATTATTTTCTTTAAAGAATGAAAGGTGCTTACAAAAATACGTCTGTTTACTTATATCTAAAAGAAACACCAGTGTATAAATGTACCTATACAGGAACAGGAACCAAAGTACTATACCTAAAAATACATGTTTACCTGTACCTATACATGAACCAATGTACTGCACCTAAAATACATCTGTACACCTGTACTTACAAGCGAACTAGTGAACGGTACCTAGAAATAATCTGTTCCTACACGCAAATGAGTATTTGTGCCTAAAAATACATCTGTTTACCTGTACCTACACGTAAATGAGTATTTGTGCCTAAAAATACATCTGTTTACCTGTACCCACATGAGAAACAGTGTACTGTACCTAAATATACATCTGAATATTCGTTCTTATACAAAAACCAGTGTAATGTACCTAAAAATACATTTGTTTACCTGTATCTACACAATAATCAGTGTACTGTACTTGACAATACACATGTTTACCTATATCTAGCCCACCAGTGGCACAGCGGTATGTCTGGAGACTTACAACGCTGGAAACCGGGTTTCGATACCCGTGGTGGGCAGAGCACAGATAGCTCATTGTGTAGCTTTGTGCTTAATTCCAAACAAACAAACAAACCTATATCTATGCGAGAACCAGTGTACTGTACCTAAAAATATATCTGTATACTCGTACCTACACGAGAACTAGTGTACTGTATCTAAAAAAACCTAAAATCACATCTGTTCATCTGTAACTACATGCGAACCAGTGTAAGGTACCTAAAACACACCTGTTTACCCGTACCTACACGAGAACCAGTGTACTGTACCTAAAAATACATCTGATTACTTATGCCTACACGAGAACCAGTGTACTATACCTAAAAATACATCTGTTTAACTATACCAATACAAGAACCACTGAACTATGCCTAAAAATATACACCTATTTACTTGTAACTACACGAGAACTAGTGTACTGTACCTAAAAATACGTCTGCTTACTTGTACCACCACGAAAACCTGTGTACGGTAACGTAGAAATATTAATATTTAGCTGCATCTAAAAAGAGATTATATTAAATATTTTTACCTTACTCACCGTAGACCACTTTTTATCGTTACTATAATAAAGCAACAGCCTCTCTATCAATACTTACTATTCTTCAGTTGTTGTCGTCTTTGCTGGAGCTTGTTAAGAAAAGCGTATTGAGTTATTAAGTTCATCAAACAGGTTTAAAATTTATAGTTATAGTAAATTAAGTAATGGATATTTTCTTCAAAACGTTTTTCGGCGTTTGAAAATAGAGTTCAAAGTGAGAAACCGAGAAATAATTAACATAAGTTAAGAATCTCAATAAGAAAGTTCAAACTCAGATTCGTATTTTGCAAATGCAACGCATGACGATTACAAAAATCCCTCTTGATATCCAAGTAAAAAGTTCAGAAAATACATAAAATTAAAATATTAGAAACATAATAAACGTACTTATTTCGAGACATATTACCTGGTAACTAAAGACGTGGGTTGGATGAAAATAGTCCAATCATAACAGCGGTGTAAATATTCTATTTAGAAACATTATTAAATGACTTGGGTTGGATTAAAATAGTCGAAATCATGTTTTCGTTAATTATGTTTCAGCGTGAACGAGTAAATGCGTAAAAAAAGCATACCTATAAAGCCTTTGATCCTCTATTGATTCTTTCCATCTTTGCAAAACGTTAGGTTCTCTACTCGTACCATTCTCAGGGAGTAGAGCTTTAGGTCCTCTACTCGTACCACCCCCAGGATGTAGAGCTTTAGGTCCTCTACTCATACCACCCCTAGGGAGTAGAGATTTAAGTCCTCTACTCATACCACCCCAGGGTGTAGAGCTTTAGGTCCTCTACTCGTACCATTCTCAGGGAGTAGAGCTTTAGGTCCTCTACTCGTACCACCCCAGGGTGTAGAGCTTTAGGTCCTCTACTCGAACCATGCCCAGTGAGTAGAGCTTTAAGT
>NW_013666682.1:130644-148747 GCF_000517525.1 Limulus polyphemus
TGGCCATGCCGCGCACACGTAAAAGATAATTCATAATTCATCAAGTTCTATCAAAAACTGCAACATATTTCTATATACACAAAAATACATCTGCACAGTCCTACCGCCCTCTCCTTCATTGGCTACTTTTCTGTGAAACAGTTTTCTTCACTTAATCTATTTCTGGGCACCTGCGTGAAAACTAACGTTTAATAAAACCGATTTCTGCTGGAAGAAAAAAGTATAGAATACCACGGGAATATTTGTAACCATAACAATTCTGAACACTTAGAAATTAATTCATTTGATAATGTGGTGGAATGTAAGCATATCTACACTCGTGAGAGTACAACATACTCTTACAGTCTTAATCTTCCGGGAAAATAGTTCATAAGGTATTGTGGGGAAATGTAAATATAGCTACACTCGTGAGATTACAAAATCTTTTTACAGTGGGACTTAGTTCATAAGATATTACGATGAAATTTATGTATATCTGCACTAATGAGAAAGCAACATGCACTTTTACATTTCTGCTCCTCTGAGTCTTAATTGTTCAGATATTATGGTGAAATGTAGTATATCTGCACTCATGAGAGTACAAAAACTTCTTATGTTATTGACTTTATTCATTGGACACTGTGGTGAACTTTAATAATAACTACCATCGTGAGATTACAACATACTATTTCGGTGTTGATTTTCTGGAACTTAAATTATCAGATATTTTTGTGAAATATAAGCATATCTAAACTTTTGAGAGTAAAACATACTGTTATAGAATTCATCTTCTGAGACATAATTCATCAAATACTGCCGTAAAAAGTAGAAATACTTACACTTGTGAGAGTACATAATACTCTTACAGTATTTTTTCTAGAACTTAATTCATCAGATATTTTTGTGAAATATAAGTATACCTACACTCGTGAGAGTACATCCTCTTATTTCATTATTGATCTTCTTGAACTTAATTCAACAGCTATCATGATGAAATGTTTTATACTTACACTCGTTAAAGTAATACATATTTTTACGGTATTAGAGCCTGCGACTCAGTTCATCAGATATTTTGATTAAATGTAGTATAGCTACACAAAAATATCTTACAGTATTTATTTCTTAGGACTTAATTCATCAGATATATATATATATATATAATGAACTGCATGAATAACTACACTCGTGAAAATACATAATACTTTTGGAGTATTCATTTTCTGAGATTAAATCGGATATTGTCGTGAAATTTAAGCATAACTACATCTGTAAGAGTAAAACATACTGTTTCAGCATTCATCTTCTTCATTCAACAGATATTGGTGGGGGGGGGGGGGGTATGTATACCTACACTCGTAAAAGTACATAATATCTTCTTGGACTCAATTCATCACATATTTTTGGAAATGTAAGTATACCCATCCTCATAAAAATACAATATCCTGTTATAGCATTCATCTTCTAGGACTTAATGCATCAGATATTTTGGTGAAATGTGATATATCTACACTAGTGAATGTACAAGAAACTCTTACAGTATTGATTTTCTGGCTCTAATTTGATCAGATATTGTGGTAAACTTCAAGAATAACTGTACTCGTGACAGTACAACGTACTTTTACTTTATCGATCCTTTAGTACTTAATTCATCAGATATTGTACTCATGAGAGTACGACATACTCTTGGGGTATTTATCTTCTGGGGCTTTATTCATTAGATATTGTGAGCAAATACAACTATATCTAGACTCGTGAAAATACAACATAATCTTACACTGTTGATCTTTTGGGACTTATTTCATTAGATATAGTTGTGATACATAAATGTATCTAGACTCGTGAAAATACAACATAATCTTACACTGTTGATTTTTTGGGACTTATTTCATTAGATATAGTTGTGAAACATAAATATATCTAGGTTCGTGAAAATACAACATAATCTTACACTGTTGATTTTTTTGGGACTTATTTCATTAGATATAGTTGTGAAACATAAATATATCTAGGTTCGTGAAAATACAACATAATCTTACACTGTTGATTTTTTTGGGACTTATTTCATTAGATATAGTTGTGAAACATAAATATATCTAGGTTCGTGAAAATACAACATAATCCTACACTGTTGATCTTTTGGGACTTATTTCATCAGATATAGTTGTGAAACATAAATATATCTAGACTCGTGAAAATACAACATATTATTACATTATTAATATAGTAGGAAATTATTACTTCAGGTTTTGTGTAAAATATGAGCATATCTACACTGGTGATAGTACAACATATTTTCACACTATTGATCTTCTGGAATTTAAGTCATCAAATGTACAATGTATTCTTATGGTACGGATCTTTTTGGACTTATATCATCATAAGATATAGTTGTGAAATGCAGGTATTTTTACTCTCGTGAGACAACAATATACTCTTACATAATTTGTACTCTGGGGCTTTAATGTATCAGATAATATGGTGAAATGTTAGTATATATACACCCGTGAAAGTAAAATATACTCTTACGTTTCATGATGACGAGGAACCCACTTTATATATATATATATATATACTCATACTGTATTGATCTTCTGGGACTTAATTTACAGATAATATGGTGAAATGTAATTATATCTACACTCGTGATATTATAATAAACTTTTGTAGTATCAATATTCTAGGTCTTACTTCATGGAGTATTACATTAAATTGTCGGTATTTCTACACTTGTCAGAGCGCAATTACACACGTACAATAATGTTCTGTAGTGCTAATAGCTTGTTACAATTACAAATGCGGAATTCTGGAAACTAAGATCGTATAAGGAGAAGTATTAAACCAATCATGTGAAAATACGTAAGGAAAAGTATTAAACCAATCATGTGAAAATACGGAACATTGACTTTCAATTATCCAATAGGCAGGCCTTTAAAGTTTGTAAGTACCAAATTATAGGGTTACTCCAATCATTGACAAAATCGCCAAACACACAGTGTCATCTACAGCAAAAGTTTTTACAAATTATTAACGAATTCATTCCACGGAAGAGACACTTTTAAGTTTTAAATAAAGCGTTCCGGATTACTTCATTATAACGTCCACGTAGTGTAATGAGCAGAACAACTTTAACTCTAGTAATGGTTATTATCTTCAGGGCTGAATCAGAGGACAAAAGTCTGGGTGGTAAGTGAAGGAGCATTACCAAAGTCGTTGTTTGAGAGCCACAGTTAGTTAGTAAGTAACTACCTGGAATAGAACATGATTGTTGCTAAATCCTGTAGTTGTGCAACGACTTCAGTATATCAAGAAATGCCTCATGACTGTAGAGTTATTTTTTTTAACTCCAGAGAAAGCATATTTTGTAATAGCACATCGCAAAATGATTGTTTCGCGTGAAAATTTGTCGTTATATTTTTCCTTCTATGTCTAGAAACTATTAGTACAAGACAGATGTAAAGTTCCCCACTGTTAAGTACGTGTATTATAGCCACCTGGATTTGCTTTATTTAAAGAGAAATAATTCCACAATTTCAAGACAAAAAGAGCTAATTATGCAAAAACGTTTATCTGAAATTCGTAAAGCAGGAAGGAACCGTCATTTACGAAGTTTTAAACCAACACGTAATAAGAGGAAAGAACGCAACGTGGGATATGATTAGCAATATTTAAGTCCAACGTTTCAAGCAGTAAATACGAATCTCGTTCGCCGAGCATTTTTCTCGCTTCATACACAAGAGATCATGCTACCATTGTGATATACAGAACTGTATACAATGACAACATATCACAACCTCACAAAAAGTTTCTTACAGTAAAACCTTCTGAATAATGAGCTTCTAACATATCAAATATCGCACAAGGAAAACTTCTGGCCTGCCTAATTAAAAAAAAATACACTGACTTAACAAGTTTCTAAAAATAAATTTGTCTGACAAACAAAATTCCTGACATTAAAGAAACATGACGTATTCCTTACAATAAGACTCTTGACATATTGAATATATAACAGTATAGGTTTCTGACTTAATTAACTGTAAACAATAGGTACTTGTGACATACTGAAACCTAACAATAGACTGTTGACATATTGAATTTCTAATATTAAAGACTTCTGACTTACTTAATTGTAAACAACAGGTAGTGTGACATACTGAAAACCTAACAATAAATACTGATAATATATTGAATATCTAACAGTAAAGATTGCTGACTTACTTAACTGTAAACAATAGTTACCGTAACCTACTGAAAACCTAATACTAAATACTCTTGACAAATTGAATTTCTAACATTACAGATTTCTGACTTACTTAACTGTAAACAGTAGTTACTGTAACATACTGAAAACCTAACAGTAAAGACTCTTGACATATTGAATTTCTGACAGTATAAATTTCTGACTAATAACAATACTTACTGTAACTTATTGAAAACCTAAGAATAAGGACTTAATATACTGAATTTTATACTGTGAATATTTCTAACCTAGTTTCCTTAACTACAGATGTTTCATTTTCTTACGAATCTTAATACTGTTTATGACAAACATTCAACAGTGTTTTCTCAAACAATAGTTTTGTTAACATGCTCCAAACAGAACATGAATAATACGAACCTCTGTAAATTAGGTTTGAAAACTTTAATGGGCTGCAACTGCCTGTTGAAAGAAAAGGAGGCGACGTTTCGGCTTTCTTCATATATATATATATATGTTCTGTATATTATGTTCTTTCAACGATTCTTTCTTAGTCTCGTTTTTATGTCAACACGGTATTTACTGCCTGTTGAAAGAAAAGGAGGCGACGTTTCGGCTTTCTTCATATATATATATATATGTTCTGTATATTATGTTCTTTCAACGATTCTTTCTTAGTCTCGTTTTTATGTAACACGGTATTTACTGCCTGACGAAGGTGATTTACCCGAAACGTCGCAAAAAATAAAACAGAATAAGGTTTTTACGTAGATGTGTTAATTCATCATCTTTTTATCCGAATTATTTAACTATAAATAATAGGTACGGTGGCAATAAAATGTTCTAATATAAGGAACTACTAAAAATAAATTATCCTATATTAATAAAGTCAAAATAATAAAAACTTGTGATATAAGATCTTAATAATAAAGATTTATGACATACTGAACTCATAACGGTATCTAAAATACTGAACTCATGATTATATCGATATCTGACAAAGTGAACTCATAATGACTTTTGACATACTGAACTCATAACGATTTCTGACATACTCAACTGATAACGATTTATGACATAATGAACTGATAAAGATTTCTGACATACTAAACTCATAACGATTTCTAACATACTGAACCTATAACGATTTCTGACATAATGAACTGATAACGATTTATGACATCCGGAACTTATAGACTTCAGAAGTTTTACTTGTCTTAATTTTAACTCGACTGAGAAAAAGATATGACATACTTTTAAAGTTGAATTAAATAAAAAGAGGTTCGAGTGAAATTATTTGAAACAACACTAAGAAAACTAGTAAAGTGACAGTCATCAAATCTGTTTTGATGAAATTAAGATACCTTGTTCCCTTAAAATATAAACATAATTCATAATTCAGCGAACGTAGTGTTTCTAACCTTGAACATTTTAGAGAAGAAGAGTTAATTGAATTTACCTATGATCTTGCATCAAAACTCCAAATAGCAAGAACTGAAAAACATAACCATTACATTCTCCGCCAACAAATTGAATTTACCAATGATCTTGCAACAAAACTACAAATAGCAAAACTGAAAAACATAACCATTACATTCTCCGCCAACAAATTGAATTTACCTATGATCTTGCAACAAAACTACAAATAGCAAGAACTGAAAAACATAACCATTACATTCTCCGCCAACAAATTGAATTTACCTAGATCTTGCAACAAAACTACAAATAGCAAGAACTGAAAAACATAACCATTACATTCTCCGCCAACAAATTGAATTTACCTATGATCTTGCAACAAAACTACAAATAGCAAGAACTGAAAAACATAACCATTACATTCTCCGCCAACAATTTTTAATAGGTGTTTTTTAAAACGACAGGTATAATCAATTTACACCCACTTTTAATAGTTAAGCATCTCCCGCATACAAAGATGTGGTGTGATTCAGACGTTTCACACAGTTCTGGTGTATTAGTATTCACATCTGTAAAAGTGTGATTCAACAGTTGTTGTTTATTAGAGTTCGTGTATGTGAGGGGGTGGTAATTTTTCTCGTTTAATTAGGCTCTCCAACGAGTTACGAGTTTTGGACGGGATTATTTATAACAGTTGACCTTTGTACATTCTGTAGGTATTTAACATTGACCCAGTTTATAATCAATACAGTAGTTTAAAATGTAAATAAAACACTGTAGGAGACTGTCTAGATAGATAAATAAATAGATAGCAAGTTTTAACCAAGACATTTTTAATGGTTATGCTTTGATGTGATGAATATGCCCAATTAATAAAGGTTTCTCGGAGTTATTTTTTTTCTTTTCTTTTTTTACGAATAAACAAATACTTTTCTTTTTTCATCACTGTTTGACGCAATGAGAGTATGAACCACATACAGAAGCCTAACTAACAGCAAAGAAAAATATCAAGGCTTGCGTCCGTACAAACAATTGTCATAAAACAAAACCCACCAACCAAAACAGAAAGTCTCATTATCAACATATAATAAAGAAATAAATCAAGGTTTCAAGCCTCAATGTATGAAGTACAAATTAGATCGAAGTAGTACTAAAGTAAGTCTGTATATCTGTTTGTTTCTAAGCGTTGATAAACAGGGTTTTAATAACTGAATATGCAATAATTTATTTGTTTGTCGTTAAGCACAAAACCTTATCTCTGCTGTCCCCACAGAAGGTATCGAACCCTCATTTTTAACGTCATAAGCCCCCAAACTTATCGCTAAACCACCAGAGTGTTACTAAAATAAGACTCGGTGACATTCACTCTAACACAAACAGCCCCTAGCTGTTGATAAGGTTAGAAATTACACCCTTAATGATGTAAATTTAGGACAAATAAAACGTTTACACTCCTGCCATGTAGAGAATCATTTACATTAACATAATTTTATGATTACCATGAAATTATATTAATATAAATATTTGAAACACTTACTCTTCAAAATGTCAAGTATATAAAGTATGACTTCTTAAAAAATATTACTATTCAATACTTTATAATGTTATTGTGACTGTTAAATCACAGTTTCTGATGAATGGTATGATTCACATGTTTCTGTTGTATCAGTATTCACATCTACAAAATTGTGAATCAACGGTTGTTGTTTATTAGAGTGCCTTTATATGTGTGTGTATCTGTGTGGGAATCTGTTTTTCAGATGCATCTGAACACCAAGGCTGGTAAAGGAGAAAACAAATATCTAACTAAAAACTGTTATATTTGTACTTCGAGAGCAGCAGGGGTTAAAAAAAAAGATCCCTCACATTCTGATAGTTTCTACCATAGAAGATACATCTATAAACCAAGACCAGCCACACCACAAACAAACAGCTTCCCACACACGCCGACAACTGCTAACACAGAACATACATCTCTACAATAAGACCAACCACACCAAAAATCAAACGTCCCACATACACACGAACAGCTGCTACCACAGAAGATATATCTCAACAATAAGATCATGAAGACCAAAAACAAACAACGTCCCACACACACAGACAGTCTTTACCAGAGAAAATACATCTCTACAATGAGACCAACCACACCAAAAACAAACAGCGTCCCACACACGTACAGCTGCTACCACAGAAGATGTATCTCTACAATGAGACTATGAAGACCAAAAACAAACAACGTCCCACACACACCGACAGTATTTACCAGAGAAGATACATCTCTACACTAAGTCTAACCACACAAAAAACAATCAGCGTCCCACACATATCGACAGTCTTTACCAGAGAAGATACATCTTTACACCAAGACCAACCACACCAAAAACAGTCGGTGTCCCACGTACACCGACAGCTTCAACCACAGCAAACTCATCTGTTTTGGCTTGAATAGTCACTGTGTTCAGATATATTTGAATGTGTTTACTGTGATAGTAGTAATCGGTATATGTGTGGAACGCTATTTTGTTTGCTTGCTGCTCCGGCATGTCTTAGTAAACAGATGCGGTCATTGTAATTAGAAATTAGCAGATCTGTTTTTTAAACGTGGGTATTCATATAAAGGCCAGCAGTAAAGAAAGACAACATTCTCACGATCCTATAAAACAAACCGATAGTCAGTGTAGAAGTTTTAGAGTTTGTTCAGTAAACTTAAATCTACAGAGAAACTCGTCAATAGGTTTAGGCATGAAATATTTTGTATGTGCTTTAACATAACATCTTACCACAATCCTTTTCTTTCAGTCGTAAGCAAGTACATTTAGTGATTTTTACGAGTGAGGTTTTCAGAATTAATTTTTCTTCTCTAATCAATAACTTTTCTTCATATCCAAATTATTGTCTTTGTTCCCAGCCTCCGCAGGTCATGCAGGAACATGTAATTTGTTTGCACGGGATGTAGCACTCAGAGTTTACAAGTACAGCACGTGACGTAATCAACTAAACTATCTACAGGGGAAGAGCACAGAGAAGTCGTTTATATGTTCATATCCCCTGTAAAACAAAAGTAGACCGAGAGAAAACGAACTTAAAAGAGAGATTGATGGATAGGCATACATACAGATAGATAGAAGTACTCTCACAGGCTTACAGAATAGAAAAGTACAGTCAGAGAGTCAGACAGACACACAACAGAAGAAAAGAGAAAGATGGAGAGAAGTTTGATTTAAATCTCTTTCATATTGATACATATGTTTTCAGCCTCTACTCTATCTCTACATTTATTTCACTTGCTTCTTTTTATTTCAAGTTTTTGGGTCTTTTCATTCTTCTTTGTCGGCACACTTTACATTCGTGTATATTTCACATTTTATCAAGTTAATATAATAAACTTTACAATGTGTATACGTAGTTCAGATAGCGAGATGTAAAGCATATATGATCCTCTTAATGGTACTTACAGTATATACATATATATATATATATAATACATATATCTAACTATAGAAATTCAATGACATTTCCTATCTGTGATATTCTGTTTTGTACCTTCAACCAGTCAGTCAGAGGAATATGCCCAACCCTTATATTCAGTATTTATGCCTTGAATAAATATATTTGAATGAATTGGAATTTCCATATATTATAAAATAAACTTTTTATTAATTCTTGTTTGTTTGTTTGTTTTAAATTCCGCGCAAAGCTACACGAGGGCTATCTGCGCTAGCCGTCCCTAATTTAACAGTGAAAGACTAGAGGGAAGCCAACTAGTCATCACAACCTACCGCCAAATCTTGGGCTACTCTTTTACCAACGAATAGTGGGATTGACCGTCACATTATAACGCTCCCACGGCTGAAAGGGCGAGCATGTTTGGTAGATGAGAGAATCGAACCCGCGACCCTCAGATTGCGAATACATTTATATATATATATATAAATACATATACACTTCGATAGCGGCACTTAAATTACACACACATATATATATAATAAACATAATAACAGCAAAATCAAACTACATACAATTTAACGTGTAAAGTATTGTAGTGCATTGCTGCCAAGCAGTGTATACTTGTTACTTGTTACAAGTCAGATGTTTGCAGTGAGTATTGTGAAAATGACCTGTTGTTTTATCTTATAAATATTTTACTATCCAAAATTAAATTATTCATACCGTCTATAAAAATCTTTAACACTATTCACTGTTAAGTTGAGGGGGTAATCATAATTTATAGATATCTCTGGTCGTTTTTACGGTAGAAGTTCTAAGACAGATTTAAGAAGCTCGCCCACGATGTTGGGCTCCATTCCTAAACCTAATTTTGGCAAGCACCTTTTACTTTTTCTGAAACGTATCAACCCAGGAGGTAAACGTTTCTTATAAAAAAGAAGTATTTACATTTTTCTATAGATGGTTTTATTTAAAAATCATACGTTTATAAACGGGGTCCGAATTGTTTTGTATGTATTAAACGTTTGTTGTAAAATAATGGACAATTATTTTTCCGAAACATAACCTAACTCAAGAAATGAAAAACAAAACAAAAAAACATGGCGGAAGCTAGATTGTAAGTTAGCCTTTGCATATATTTTTACAGGTTTCCAAACTTATTTTAATCAAAATCTTCTCTTAGTTTTATCAAATAATCAGTTGTAAAATTACATCATTTTTGTTTAAGTTCTCGGTCTGCTTTAAATTGACAAAGACAAATACCATAGGCTTTGCGATCGTGTATCATTATAATCGTGACGATCAAATCCCACTGTTCGACCAGTGCATCTCAAGAGTTGACGGTGGGTGCTTGTGACTAACTGCCTTCCCTCTAGTTTCTCAGTTCAACATTAGGGACGACTAGCGTAAATAGATAAACCTTGTGTAGTTTGGGCGAATATATCAAACAATCAGTCAGTTTAAAAAGTAACTTACTAACTCAATATGATATCTGGGTTTTTCTGTGTGCATATGTTTTAAGATTTCATTATTTTTATATTGTTAAACAATAAATTGGTACATACTGTATAGTAATTAAATGTTTGAGATTAAAAACATATTTTAAAGATATTGTAGCAGGGTCATTAATACTTACATGACTTTATTTAAAGAATATATTGTGTATCAACAAATAATGCTGTCTCTTTTTTTCTCCTCAAAAATATATGTACTTATATACACTGTTTGTTCTACTCTTTGTCAAGACTGTGTTTATATATATTGCCTATTTTTGCGTATTATCTGCTCCTCCTCTTACCAAGAGTGTATTCTACTTATATATATAGTGTTTATGCTTATTTTCATCACTATTATAGTTCGTGATTGTATATACACGTTCTATCTTTCTTACTTCAAGGCTCTGTTGTATTTACACGTATCGTCTTAACCATAAGTGTATCGTACTTACCTACACTGTTTACTGTTTACTTATATATATAGTGTTTATGCTTATTTTCATCACTATTATAGTTCGTGATTGTATATACACGTTCTATCTTTCTTACTTCAAGGCTCTGTTGTATATACACGTATCGTCTTAACCATAAGTGTATCGTACTTACCTACACTGTTTACTGTTTAGTTCACCACTGTTTAGAAATGAATGTTGCTTCGTCGAGTAACTTCTCATATTTTGTTCTGTTGTCAGCAAAGGAATGAAACGACATTAAAACTTAAGTCTCCTCTCCAAACTACGATCACTAGAGCTATAGCTGAATACACAGACTGTATTAAGCATTGCGTCCTGTTGTCTGACAAATAGAACAGTTAGGTGTAGTAAACAAATTCTTCTCCAGATGGAACGTTGCCAAAAAGATTCATGACGTGACCCGAAGCTGTGAACGTTTTGAGCTCGGCGCGTTTCGCTGGTTTCTTATAAGGGACGGAACATTCCTGATTAACACTTCTCATAAATAATCTCTTCCTAGAAGCAAACTCCGCCTCACCGTTTCTGAGCAACTCGCGCACCTGTCGAGCACGCGCTTTATCCGTCCCTTAATGCAAGCAGAAGCTCCCGCGCTTCAACAGATTTTGTACCGCGAACAGATCGACACTGTTAACTCCTTGAATCAGTGCCTTCGGTCTGTAAAGTGGTACTCCATTACATATCCGCTCTCCAACCCTCCATGTCGACAACTGCTATCGTCCTAAAGGAAATCATCTATTGTTGGAATGTTCGTCCACTTACCACTACATCACAGATTTTCATTTGACCTGATTTTACAGTGTGCATTCATGACCTGATTTTACAGTATGCATTGAATGCCTCTTATACTAATGATAGGCAACTCGGTCGCAGATTTGAAAGATAATTTTTTATGTTATGTTTCAAATGAAAAGTTGAAAACCGGTGAGCTGTATAAGCATACTCAAATATTAAAGTATCACATTAACAACATAACTAATGAAAATGAACATAATTAATACTCTAAATACTTAAGCCCGAATAACCTTAATGAAGCTCGCTGTCACTGTATAGTAGCACAGTACAAAACCCAATGATGAGCCCTATAGTTCAATATAAGAACAACGTTGTAATCAGAAGAAACTGTCTCTGTTTTTTTGTTATGTGTGTGTTGTTGTTTTTTTGTGGGGAGAGTTATCGCACAAATCTGTAAAAAGAGATATCTGTCCTAGCCATTCCTAGTTTTGCACTAAGAGAATAGAGGGAAATAAGTAAGCCAATAGCACCCACCGCCAATACTTGGGCTACTTTGATCGAATAGTAGGAGTTAACCATCTCTCTAATAACGTACCCGCGACGCCCGAGTGCGGAGTGCGTTTTTTCTTTATATGACAATGGAATGCGAACCGTGGATTATCAGCTCCACAGTCGCACATACTAATCATTATTCTATTCCCGTCCTGTGTTAATCTCTACCCCCCCCCCCTGTGGCACAGCGGTATGTCTGCGGACTTACAACGCTAGAATCCAGGTTTCGACACTCGAGGTGGGCAGAGCACAGATAGCCCAAAAATCAAACTCTAGTAACTTTGAATGATAACATAAGCCTGATAAGATTACTAAGGCAAGTTTGAGTTAGTGGTCGTCGGCAGCTTTATAAAATAACATAAGGAGAATTTGGAACAAAATAATAATTTGTTTGTTTGTAGTTAAGCACAAATCTACACAATGGGCTAACTGCGATGGACCACCGGGGGTGTCGAAACCTTTCCATCATATAAGTCGACAGAATTACCGCTGAGTCACTGAGTGCCACAGAACAATGAACTCGTAACGTGGCTATAAGTCGACAGAATTACCGCTGAGTCACTGAGTGCCACAGAACAATGAACTCATAATGTGGCTATAAGTCGACAGAATTACCGCTGAGTCACTGAGTGCCACAGAACAATGAACTCGTGACGTAGCATACGAAAATTTGCTAATTATTGGGCTGAACCCAGATTTTTTCAAAAAATGTTAAGCTCTCATTGCATAACAATATTGTTTGAGTAGACACGACGTTATTGTCCCATGAGCCTCCAGATGGCTCAGCGGTAAGATTCAGAGGTTATAACGCCCAAATTCGGGTTTCGATCCCTGTTAATTCTATCCTGCCTCTCAAAATCAAGCCTAGGGAAGTTTTTTTTTTAAAATAAAATTCCAGTCAGTCCATCTTCGAAACCATAAGCTGCGTCATGCCAAAAAACAAACTGCCATAAAACCTAGCTTTCCAACTATTGTTGCACCTTTCTAAGCAACACATTTACCTTTGAATATCAGTTTATTTATTTGTTTCTAAACGCAAATCTACATAATGCGCTATCAGCACTGTGCTCCCCCCCCCCCACCTTCCTGTGGGTATCAAACTCCACCTTATTTTTCCGTTATAATTCTTGAAACTTACCGTTCAGTCAATAAGGCCGCTTGAATATCACATTGACGGACAGAAACTTCCAATTAAGTTTCCAAGGCGAGATCTCTTTGTGCTCTCTTTTTCACATCTGAGCAGTTTGCATATTTCGGTGAATTACTTAATTAAGATCAAATTCTAGTTAATATTTGTAGTGATACGAGGATATGTAGGTAAGATTCCACTGTACGAATATCAAGAATCTTTCGATTTCTTTACTAAACTATATGGTATCTGTTTTGTATTTTTCTTACATGTACGGCCTGTACAGTGGGTCAGCAGTAACTTTACGGACTTATAACACTAAAATCCAGGGTTCGATTCCCTGTGGTGGACAGTTGCAGTTAATCTCTTGTATAGTTTTGCACTAAAACAAACAAACAAACTTACTTGTACATAAATAAGGTATCTTATCTACTCCACAGAAACGCTTATTCTATTTCCCACACATCAGTTTATCCACTTAACAAACCCCTTACAAAATTTGGAGAGTGTAATACATTTAGTCAGTATAGTTGGATTGGAAATGATACTTTGAAATTCAGTTGAAGCTTCTACTTTGCTTTAGACTGAATTTTATAAGCTCTAAGGTTAAGGTCATTTTGCTACGATTAAGAAGAAATGGGTTCGTTTTTACTTTCTTCTAATCCTTTCGTTTCAGGTGCCTTTAAACTTGGGAATGGTCAACAGAACCTTTCAGACTTTCTAGAGATGGAAAGATACAGTGCGAAGTTTATACCCTTCTAGTTTGTTTTTATCAACAAAATATATTTTCAGAGAACATACACTGAATATGGTCATGATTTTAGTTTGAATAAAACCAACTTCATGAAATACAACTAGACAGTATCAAACCATTCTCTTTTTCTATATGCAAATTTAAATATATGTACATATATATATATATATATATATATTGTGACGGATTTATTATTATATATTTATTTTAATATCGACGTTCATTTAAATTAACCTTATATAATAAGTAATGTATATAACTGATAAATATATATTGCGAAACTCCCGCCTGTTATCTAAAGTTGCAGAAGATTCTCGAGTGTAAGAATCAACAATATATGTGTGTACGTAAACGCCAGTGTAGCTTTGTATTGTTACGTAAACTGAATTTCCGAGAAACTCTCCACACGTCTATAGATATAACCAACGCGACGCGCCTAAAGAGAGTATATAGTATTGGTCTGCTATAGTTGTATACTATAAACCTTGGAAGCCATAACTGTGATTAACGCTTATTAATCGGGAAGCTTCAGATATTTGACCAGGAACGTTTATAAATTTCGAACATTACAAACCATTTAACTTCAGTGGATTCACATCGGACATTGATACTTTTATGAAAACATTACCTAACGTCATCGGTGAAAACTCGACCTGTAATAGACGTGTGATCAGAAAGAACTACAGGGCTAGTGAATTATACCTACGTCAATTCGAAATTAACTCGCTCATCGTCAATCCTCGATAAGATATCAAGGAAGTTCCAAACTAGAAAGAACCATTGTTTAGAAGAACCAATATAAACCATTGTTTGTAATAATTATTTGTAATAACTGTTATTGTAAATTGTATTATTATTTGTGTATTAAATATATTTGTATTAAAAAATAGAAAACAGTGTGTATCAGTCTTGTTGGCAAATATCATAAATTGGAGATATATCGGCGTTTATTTAACTACTAAATTTAGATTATCATTTAGCTCAGTTTCAGACCATTCGAAATTGTAATACGTAACAATATACACATATATATATATATATAATTGTTGTGCTTTTTTTAAAAAATCTCCCTCCCCCCTTTCTTGAAGCTTGATAGAGCCTAGTCACGGAATTAAAAGATATTATTACTTTTTCTCGTGCATTTTGGTTTCATCCGTTATATTTTGATAGTCACAATATGCGGATTATGGTTTCTACTTAAATACGAGAGGAAACTTATCAACTTAGGCCTACTTCTTAATACTAGAAATAAAAGGCAATGACTTACAAAATTAATAGTACAGCTCGAGAGTCCTACCAAAATGTTTATCCTTACCAGATCGAGTCCAGATCTCAGATATCAGTTCTTCACTTTCAGTACTAAAATGATCTTATTGATTTCTATACAATGTTCCAAATTGTTTCTTTTATGTAATATAGAGGGTATCCGGAGATATCTCTGCGTCCACCGAGAGGAATCGAACCCCTGATTTTAGGATTGTACATCCATAGACTTACCGATGTTGAACCGGGGGACAAGAGGGCGTACAAAAAGTCTGAACTATAGGAACTTAAATGAATTTTTACAGAATGTGTTCCACACGCTGTCCTTCTAATTCGAGACAATTTTGGAGACGTTATTTCCATTCTTTTTTAACACTGTCAATGGTCCGCACTGCCAGTTTCCATACATTTAGCTAGCAACTTCCCAACAGCACTGTGGGTGATGTGTCCACACTGCCAGTTCCATACACTTAGCTAGCAACTTCCCAACAACACTGTGGGTGATGTGTCCACACTGCCAGTTTCCATACATTTAGTTAGCAGCTTCCCAACAGTACTGTGAGTGATGTGTCCACACTGCCAGTTTCCCTACATTTAGCTAGCAACTTCTCAACAACACTGTGGGTGATGTGTCCACACTGCCAGTTCCCATACATTTAGCTAGCAACTTCCCAACAGCACTGTGGGTGATGTGTCCACACTGCCAGTTTCCCTATATTTAGCTAGCAACTTCCCAACAGCACTGTGGGTGATGTGTCCACTCTGCCAGTTTCCATACATTTAGCTAGCAACTTCCCAACAGCACTGTGGGTGGTGTGTCCACTCTGCCAGTTTCCCTACATTTAGCTAGCAACTTCCCAACAACACTGTGGGTGATGTGTCCACACTGCCAGTTTCCATACATTTAGCTAGCAACTTCCCAACAGTACTGTGAGTGATGTGTCCACACTGCCAGTTTTCATACATTTAGCAAGCAACTTTCCAACAGCACTGTGGGTGATGTGTCCACACTGCCAGTTTCCAAACATTTAGCTAGCAACTTCCCAACAGCAATGTGAGTGATGTGTCCACACTGCCAGTTTCCCTACGTTTAGCTAGCAACTTCCCAACAGCACTGTGAGTGATGTGTCCACACTGACAGTTTCCCTAATTTAGCTAGCAACTTTCCAACAGCACTGTGAGTGATGTGTCCACACTGCCAGTTTCCCTAATTTAGCTAGCAACTTCCAAACAGCACTGTGAGGGATGTGTCCACACTGCCAGTTTCCCTACATTTAGCTAGCAACTTCCAAACAGCACTGTGAGGGATGTGTCCACACTGCCAGTTTCCATACATACATGTCGATGTCCTCTCTTTCTCTCTCTGGAAGGCGTACATTAAGCTTGGCAGGAACCATCCGCTAGAACCTACCTTCCCTACCACACAGAAGGATTAACTCGACCTTTCATGCTTCGACAGCGCCATAATTCGGACACCCTGTATACATGACGGATGGGGGTATTTGAAGGGTTGATAGGTATCTGTGTGTGTGTGTGTGTTCATCTGTACAGAACAGTCAGACTAAGTGACTCCTACGTTTATATCTTCTAAAGTTAATTTTATATTTATTTGCTATTATTAATAACAGTAAGTATAATCAAATGCACAAAAACTAAGTTATATGTTATTATGTTACACGCCAGTAAAGCATGTTCTTACATTATGCGTCAGTGAAGTATTTCCTTATACGTTACACGCCACTAAAGTACGTCTTTAACTTAAAGACGTATACACGTCACTAAAGTATTAGGTCGTCAAGAAATGAATGTTGCTTTTCTTAGATGGAAAAACCCGAACAACTTTATATCAAAACATTTATTAAATGAAATAGTCTCCATTCTTATCGATGATGCTTTTCCATCTTACAATCAGGTTGTTAATGTCCTGATTCAAGAAATCACTTGGCTTTAAAGTAAAAAAACATGTCGACGTCCTCTTTAACACCTTCCACATTTGCATACGTTTTCCCATTAAGCAGCCTAAAAATATGGTAATCTGATGATGCCATATCTGGAAAATATGGTGGGTCGGGGTGAACTTCCCAACCCAACTCCATAATCTTGTGTTACGTCAAACGTACCACATGTGGACGTGCATTGTCGTGGAGAAGAAGAACACCTTTCCGATTGACGAGTGAAGGGCGTTCTGATGAAGAGCTTGATTTAAACGTTCCAGTTGCTGACTAGAGATCTCTGCATAGACAGTTCGCTGTGGATTGAGGAGTTTGAAATGAATTACTCCTTTGATGTCCCACAAAATAAAAAGCGTCACTTTATGCGAATGGAGTCCAGGTTTTGGGGTCGGAAGTGGTTTTTGTCTAGGATTGAGCCATTGTTTTTGGCGTTTAATATTCACATAGACAATCCATTTTTCATTACCGGTGACAATTCTGTCCAAAAATGGTTCATGCGCATTATGCACCAGAAGAGCCAGTTGGAAACGATGATCATCGGATAGTTCGTGAGGCACCCAAACACCTTCTTTATGAAGTTTCCCATATTCCTTTGATGTTTACACATTCTTTCATGAGAACATGTAATCTCAGGACCATTTCTCGAGTGTGTTGCCTTGGGTTAGACTCAACAAGACTCTTCAGAGCATCAATATCAATTCCAACGTGGCAG
>NW_013666682.1:149747-154711 GCF_000517525.1 Limulus polyphemus
GTTGTTATGAGTGACTTTCTTTGTACTCGACGCTTGTTAAACACGTGTTTACACGAAACCTCAGACACAAAACCACCTGTATATTACACGTCAGTAAAATATTTTATTACGCTACAAATTAGTAAAGTATGTCTACATGTTACACATCAATATGGTATACTTTATATGTTACAAGTCGATAAATATCTCATCTATTTATATTAGACGTCAGTAAATTATGTTCTTATGTTACACGTCAGTAAAGAATGTCTATATGTTACACATTAGTAAAGTACGTCTTTATGATACACATCCATGAAGTATGTCTATATGTTATGCATCTGTAAAGTATATCTCTATGTTACACGCCAGTAAAGTATGTCTATGTATTAGACATTATTAAAACATGTATCTATGTCACATATCAGCCAAGTATGTCTACTTTATTGATCGTAATGAAGAATGTACAAGAAAATGATTATCGGGATTGATCCTGTCGCGTATTTCTTGTTTGCTACAAATTTTACAAATACAGACAATGAGAAAAGTAATCTTGTCTCTGACAATCTTAACGCTCCATCTGTTCCAAAAACATCATTCTTTCTCTAGCTTTCTCAATAAAAACTTTTACATGGAGAATATACATAGTTTACAAAGTGTAAATAAACATCGAGTGTGTCAAACAACTGCAAGAACTTATTTCCCCGTGTTCTACTAAGAATAAAACCACACATTTTATTATACATCTCCAATAAATATTTCTTTAATATTTCTACTTAATATTTTTTTTATAAAGTCTACAACACATACTTATTCGAACGTCATATGAAATACTTCACTGTATACTCATACCAGACACTCCACTGACGATATGTGTCAGACACACACAAACAAGCGTTCTTTGAATATCTATACCTAGCTAAATGTCCAAAATTAGTGTATTTGAACATTTGCATCAGACGCCCCACTAAAGGTTTATACTAGACATACTATTAAAATCTTATAACAGATATATTCTAATGAAAAGGTATATACTAAAGCTTTTCCCGAACACTATATTCAACATTTCTACTTAACACAGTTTTAATGTGTTTATCAGACAGTCATTTGAACGTTATACAAAACAATCCCTTGAATATTTCTACACTGAGAGTTTATGTAAGGCGTTCAGGTTGAAATATGTATTATACATTCAGGGGAAGTATGTAGAACTTACTCTAGCGCAGATGTATACCAGACACTCTATTGAAGGTATTTAACAGACCTTCTCCGAGGTTATATAACCCTATTTAACACATGATACTCTAACGAAATTTGTCGAACACTCAACTAAAGTTATATAACAGATATTCTATTGAAGATTTATATTAAAAAAGTATAAAGATATATACCAGACACTGTACTGCATGTATATATTACACATCATACTGAGCATATGTATCACTCACTATACTCATAATATATAACATTCACTCTCCTTAAAATATGTATAGCACATGCTCTATAAAGAAACATATCTAAAACTCCACTGAAGATATATACTAGACACTATACAGGAGATATATACCAGACACTCTACTTGAGATATGTATCACACACCCTACTGAAGATATAAATTAGACACCTTACTAAAAATATGAATAAGACATTCTACTTCAGATATTTATCAGACACAATCTGCTGAAGACATATAACCAAAAACCCACTGACAATATATAACATTCACTTTACTGAAAATAAGTATCAGACACATTCCACTTAAGATATATATACTAAACACTATCCTAAAGATAAGTATCAGACACGTTCCACTGAAAATATATACAAAACACTATTCTGAAGATAAGTATCAAACACATTCCACTGAAGATATATACAAAACATTATCCTAAAGATAGGTATCAGACACATTCCACTGAAGATATATACTAAACACTATCCTGAAGATAAGTATCGGACATATTCCACTGAAGATATATACTAAACACTATCCTGAAGATAAGTATCAGACACATTCCACTGAAGATATATACTAAACACTATCCTGAAGATAAGTATCAGACAAACTCTACAGAAGATATATACTAGACACTATCCTGAAGATATGTATCAGACACATTCCACTGATGATATATACTAGACACTATCCTGAAGACAAGTATCAGACAAACTCTACTAAAGATATATACCAGACACTAACATGAAGATAAGTATCAGACACATTCCACTGAAGATGTATACTAAACACTATCCTAAAGATAAGTATCAGACACGTTCCACTGAAAATATATACAAAACACTATTCTGAAGATAAGTATCCAATATATTCCACTGAAGATACATACTAGACACTATCATGAAGATAAATATCTGAAGGTATATATCACACAATCTATTGAATATACCATTTAAGAACTTACGAGTGAAAGCAAAGACGAATATGTCATGATGTGTTAACACACTATATCTTCTATATCCATTGTCGACAAGACGTTTCGCTGAAAATCAGGCAGGCTAAGGTACGACAAGGTAGTGGTCTAGGCACTATTTATATCATCAATGTTGATGAGCAACGACTGCTATAGTGTGAAGTACATTAAGTAAGTGAGCTGTAATTATTATCGATTTTATTTTAGTTATTTACAATTCGTCAGATTTTAGGATAAGTATTAATAACACATTGATGTTTATTAATTTTATGTTTATCACCGGTAATAAATTATATTATTATAATTATTATTTTATTTGAATTAAGTTTACGAAAACAGGCGAACCAGCAGGCTAGTCTTCTTGTTCCCGGAGTGGGTCAATCAACAACAGCGTCAACGGAAATACTGCATCAGTAATTCTAAGAACTTATGAGTGAAATCAAAAACAATTATTTTATAATATGTCAACTAAACTACACTGGCGACAAGTCCATATGTCAACCAAACTACACTGGCGACATGTCCATTTGCTTAATATTAGGGTTCACCAGACCGACTGGAATACGACAAACGTATATGCTAGATACCATACTAAATATATATACTAGACACCCTACTAAAGATATATACCAGACACCCCACTGAAGATATGTACTAGACACCCTACTAAAGATATGTACCACAAACTCTACTGAAGATATATACTAGACACCCTACTAGAGATATATATACCAGACACCCCACTGAAGATATGTACTAGACACACCACTAAAGATATGTACCACAAACTCTACTGAAGACATATACTAGACACCCTACTAAAGATATATACTAAACACCCCACTAAAGATATATATCAAACACTCTACTGAAGATATGTACTAAACACCCTAATAATGATATGTATTACACACCCTACTGAAGATATGTACCATTCATACGTTAATGAAGATATGTACTAGACAACCTACAAACGATATATATCACACACCCTACTGAAGATATATATTACAGATTCTATTAAAGATATGTGCTACATACCCTATTAAAGATACGTACTACACACCCTACGAAAGATATGTATTACACACTCTACTAAAGATATGTATCACACACTCTACTAAAGATATGTATCACACACTCTACTAAAGATATGTATTACACACTCTACTAAAGATATGTATTACACCCTATTAAAGATATGTATCACACACTCTACTAAAGATACGTATTAAATACTCTACTAAAGATATGTATCACACACTCTACTAAAGATATGTATTACACACTCTATTAAAGATATGTATTACACACCCTACTAAAGATATGTATTACACACCCTACTAAAGATATGTATTACACACTCTACTGAAGATATGTATTACACACTCTACTAAGGATATGTATTACACACCCTACTAAAGATATGTATTACACACTCTACTTAAGATATGTACCATTCATACGTTAATGAAGCTACATACTAAACACTCAACTAAATACATATATCAAACATACTCTACTGAAGATAATTGTTACACACCCTACTGAAAATACACAGTACACTCTACTGACGATATGTATCAGACACCGTAGTGAAGATGTATATCATACAAGCTAATAAAGATATGTCTTAGACACGTTGGTGAAGATAGGTATCACAAACTCTACTGACGATATATATATATATATATATACACACAACACAGTATACTGAAAAGATATACCAGACACTCTAGTAAAGATATATATTTGATTCTCTTCTGAAAATATGTATCACACACTACACTGGGGATATGCATTATACACTCTATTGAATATATTTCTATGTATCAACCATTATATTGAAGATACATACGAAACACTACTTAAGATATTTATCAGACATTACTGGAGATATACATCAGATTTTCTGTTGAATATCTGTGTCAGACACTACTGAAAATATGTATAATAAACATTCTACTGAAGATTTACAATAGACAATGTACAGAAGGTATACATTCAATAAACATAATGGATACTCTACTGAAGATATATTCTAGACACTTCTGAAAATATGTGTCAGACATGTTATTAAAGATATATACTAGATGACTTACTGAAAAATATCTATCAGGCATTCTGCTGAAGGTGTCTATCAGACTTTCGATATTTTTAAAACATGGCACATTGTATCCAATAAAATTACGTGCAATAAAGCTGCCATGTTCATGGGCGAAACAACGCTGTCGTCTGAAGCCATTATATCTTATGTTCTATTTACGGTTACTTTTCTTTCGCTTCTTGGCAGAGTTCTTGATTCTCTGAATTCAGAAACATCAACAGTCATATTTTACTTTACCAAGTACAGCACATGTTTGTTTGTTTTCTTTTTGTTTTTTAAAGAGTAGTCAGAGAAACAATTTTTGAAATGATTGATATAAACGTCTGAATTCTGTGACTAAGTAGTTTAAAGAAGTGTATAAATAGATTCGCTTTTGTTTTGGTTTTTGTGTAAATTTAGAGTTCTAGCTACTCTAATCTTATAATCAGTATCATTAATCATTATCTTAA
>NW_013666682.1:154790-159574 GCF_000517525.1 Limulus polyphemus
ATAAAATTATACTTTTTTTTCACAGTAACATGCCCAGTATCTTCTAAAAGTGTACCTAAGTATATCTTTCAATTGTTTCATTGAGAGTGCCTCTCGGTGGCACAGCGGTATGTTTGCGGACTTACAATGCTAGAAACGGGGTTTCGATACTCGTGATGGGCAGAGCACAGATAGTCCGTTGTGTAGTTTTTGTGCTTAACTCCAAACGATCATCGAGTGCGTGTAGTAAATAATGATAATTATAACAGTAGGTGGTGCCTCTCACAACAATAAAAGCACGTAAGTAATATTTTCAAAATACGACAATAAAGTATAGATTTCGTAGGATTATAAAAGTTGCTGAATTAATTATTTTTATGCATCAACATTATTATACAACACCTTTTTAAATTTTTTTTTTATATGGCTGCATCATTCGAACATAAAAAGTGTCGCATATTTGTTATGTTGATAATTAATATAAAATAGTGTTATGTATTTTGTCATCATGGTAAAAATTACTGCTGCCCATACTTTTCAACTAATGACCATAGGGAAAGAAAGCCAGCCAGCAGCTAGGGATTGACTATCATTTTTATAACGCATCAACAGCTTAAAGTGCGGAAAATTCTTTGTAATAATGAAAGGGCTCGAGCCCTGATTGCCAGCTTCGAAATCGAAAGTTCTACTACAACGTCGACCCTCTCCCTCATATTAAACAGCATTTTTTTCTTATCACTTACGTTTCGAATTAGAAAATTATTGAAACATTGTGGTTCACTAACTTAACATAAGTGTTTCAGATTTTAAACTTTGTAATCTGTCAAGTAGCTATTACCCGAAAGAAAAAAAAAAGATAACTTCTACAGTTATATATAATAACTTATTGTGTAATGAATTTCGTCTAAAATCGGGAAGAAGAAAGCGAAACATCGGGCTGATTTCTCTCAATACTTAAGAAATCCCTATACATTGATATTGAATAAGATTTTAGAAAATATTTCTAACGTGATTTTACCTTCAATGGTTGTTTTGGTTTGCTACAACAGTGCATATAAATAGATCGTACTCAAATACATAATATATTTTTGAGTGTACTTGGAAAATGTTGTTAACTGTTTAACCATTTATACTTGATGTTGTGACGTTATGCTTAGGAAAATTACTTTTGTGTATGATAAAAATTAAATCTGCCTTAGCTACCAAAGCACCAGTGAAGAAGATCCTCAACTTATAAGTTTATTCTTTTTATTTTAGTTCTTCTACTATAACTTGACAGAAAGCTAGAAATCTCTTAATAATATACCCTTCCTATCTACTAATCAATTACGTAACAATGGAATCCTTGACGCAGTAATAACGAGAAGACGTTTATTAAAGGACTGTTCTAGAACATTCTAAGAATTATTAAATTTCATGTCACTTAGTTCAGAAATTCTAAAAAAAAAAGAAGTTTCCACAAATTTATATTAGTGTATAATTTGTTAAATACCTCACACAATATAGATCTAAACACCAGACGATTTCGGCATAATCTCCAGGAAAGGTTAAAGAATAAAAACTTTTAAAAATCGCAGAATTTAGCTATTCATTTTGGTAAGTCTTCTTTCTTATCAAAAAAAGGAATCTAATATTCAGTTTTTAGTGACCAAAATGATCCCTTAAAAATTAATAGAGCACATATCCAGTCACAAAAAATACCTAGTCTGTAATTTCGATTACATGCATTAAAAAAACTTCTTTTATACCACTCAGTGCCAGATTTACTTTCAATCTAAATCACTTAGATGTCGCTATAAATAGTCTTTTCATTCAATACAATCCAACACTAATATTACACTTTAATATATTTATCTCTAATACTAGCAGTAAAATTGAAAGTTAATTATTTTCCTCTGACATTAAATTAGAACATCATAGATTTTTCTCTAACATTAAGATTCAAAGGTGAGTACACTTTAACACTAAGATTAAGTGTTAGGCTATTTCTCTCTGACAGTAAAATTACAAGTTCCTACACTTTTTTAACATTGAAACAAATATCAATACATTAAAATATGTCAGTATATTGTATTCTAACACTAAGATTACAAATTCAGACAATTATTTACCAGTAAGGTTTAAAAAACATTAGGAAAACAAGTTAATACATTTTTTTGTTGATACTAAGATTACAAGTTCATAGTCATGCAGTGTAGTTCCATTGCAAAAGGTTCAGTCGTTAGGCAGTCACGTCCTAAGCACACCATTCCTCCCTGTGTGGATTCTATAACCTATCTAGTGTAGTTGGACGATTTCCCAGCACCCATTTCAACAGTCTGATTGCATAAAAATCCATATGCCCTGCATCTGGCGACGTTACTGGAATGGCTTCGTATATAAGAGCATGAATACCACTTTCATTTTCCAACTGCTTTAGGTATGCAATGATTGAACAGAGATGTCGTGGAAGCAGCTTGTGTACACGTGACTTGTTCCGCTTTTCCATTTGAAAATCCTTCTTAATTATATATCGCACTGTTGGCTGGGGAACTTAGGCGGTTTTTACCACTCACCTTTGTGTTCTAGGATTCTCAACTGTTCTAAGACGCCGCACTTTGCTTACCATAGCTAGGATACGACTTGTTACGGGTATCTTTATGGATGATTCTAGTGCCCTAAGTTGATCTACATTCCGTTGTTTTCCAGTGCCATTAAGTACAAGGAATATTTCCGTCTTCGAAAATATAAATCCCCGATAAAAAAACATGTTTAGGATCTGATTATATGGATATTTAACGTCGGAAAGGAGCGTTATATTTCCTTCCCAAAAGCGATCAACTTTCGGTGGCATTACACTACCTACAAAATGCCAATCAACATCAAAATGTAGTTCTTATACATTTCGTTCCACCGCGACTTTATATCATCTGTAGTTGTCACGTGATTTGTACAGTTGTACATTCAAAATTATTTTAATATAACTTTCTGTACTCAGAGTATAATAAGTTTATATATTTTTCTTTAACATTAAGATTACAAATTAAGACATTTTATCTAACACCAAAATTAAAAATTGTTACTTTTTCTCATACACTTAATTGATGACATGTTACATTTTTATCTGTCATTGAGATTTGTATAAGTTGATACATTTTTTTAAAGACAAAACATTACTTTAGACCAAATAAGTTTTAGTTATCATCTTTCATGTCAATCCATTACGGGTTCCAAACGAACAGGCCTGGCATGACCTCGTAGTTAAGGCGCTGGACTCGTAATCTGAGGGTCGCGGGTTCGAATCCCCATTACCGAACATGTTCGCTCTTTCAGCAGTGGAAGCGTTATAATGTGATGATCAATCCCAATATTCGTTAGTATAAGGACAGTCCAATAGTTGGCGGTGGGTGGTGTTGACTAGCTGCCTTCCCTCTAGTCTATCACTGTTAAATTAGGGATGGCTAGCGCAGATAGCCCTCGTGTAGCTTTGCACAAATTCTAAACAAACCAAACCTAAACCAACTATAAACTACGACGAACTGTAAGGACTGGTAGATAAAACCTGGCGTCTAACATCGCATTTCATTAAAGTTTTAGGCCTAAATTGTTGTTGTACTTTCTATCATTAAAATGATCAGTCAAAATCCTTTCTAAAGCAAAAGGAAATAATCACAAGGAACGGGTGAAAAGTTACTTCTTGAATCTATATAAACATCTGTTATAACTGCCTCAGTCGTAAAGGCAGTTATATATAAAAAAATAGCCGTTGTACAAATAAAAAGTAAAGATTGCGGTATAAGAATCTGCGAAAATAAACATTTCACCACTTAAGTCAGGAAGTTATTTTCTTTCATCAGTATTATTACCATTCGATGTCTAAGAGCTAGTCAATACCTCTCGGATAATAAAACTACACTGTGGTGTTGGTTTAACGGTTTGTTATTGTTAACTTTCAACACAAAAGGAAATATTACTGACTGAAACCTTCATTCAAAACAAAAATGAAAAAAGCCAAGCGGACAAGAAACACCAACGAAGCTGTCTATTTCCCTACAAACTAAATACAGCTTTAAAACAGGATTTTTTAAACATTGACATCAACATAAATGTGTGCATATTTTTAAAAATTTTTGCAACATTGTCTTTAAAATTATTAAACCTCAGCCAAGAGATACAATAATAAAAGTTAACACTTAAATATAAAGCATAAGAGAATTAATAGGAAATACATAACATAATTGAAAATAATGACAAGGGACAAAATTATTGTTAGGTAGTTTAAATGTTGCATATTAAGTAAACTAGTAATAGCAAACTTTAAATAATAAATTCTTGGGTTATTTCGTTGTAAATTACAAAACAAAATGAATCAAACTTATTCATGATATCTACAGAGTAGCAATTTCAAGAATATGTATTACTTGTATTCCTATATTTAGTCCCCCGCTGCGAGAGCAGTAAGTCTACTGATTTCCAACGTTAAAATCAGGGGCTCGATTCCCTTCGGTAGACACAACAGATAGCCCGATGTGGCTTTGCTTTGAAAAACACACCCAGTTTCTTCCTGAAAATGATTTTAGTACTGTAACAAACTTAAATGAGTAATTTAACGTTATTTTAACAAAAATAGTTTCTTTATGGCCAGGTGGTTAGGGCGCTCCACTCGCAATCTGAGGGTCTCAGATTCGAATCCCCGTCACATCAAACATGCTCGTTCTTTCAGCCGTAGGGTTATAATGTGACGATCAATCCCACTATTCGTTGGTAAACGAGTAGCCCAAGAGTTGGCGATGGGTGGTGATGACTAGCCGCCTTCCCTCTAGTCT
>NW_013666682.1:159595-172023 GCF_000517525.1 Limulus polyphemus
CAAAACAAACAAACAAGAATTAATAAAAAGTTTATTTTATAATATATGGAAGAGAGTGGCTAATATTTTGTTCCAGATATATTTTTTGCAAGTTTTGAAATGGATGGAGTTAGCAATAAATAGAAAAATTATTTTTTAAACAATAGAAAGGCTCAAAATCTACTCAGTTCAACAGCAAATCATATAAATGTCGACTTCACCCAATCGTTCATGAGCAGGTTTTAAAGCGAAATCGTCAAATTTTAATTACATTAAAAAATCATAATATATGGAGAAAAAAAAACATTATTTAAAGCTTAACATTCATAACTAAAGAAGAATGCGTACTTATTCAAAATTTCGTGACAAGATGGGCATTTTTCTTGCAGTGTCCCTTGCGTCGTAAACAACTTTGATGCGTATGTCCCGAACTGCATGCCAAATCTTTTCTATCGCTATGATCGCTATCCTTATAGCTCCAATACACGGTTTATATGTATGGTATGCTGTGATGAAAAGCAAAAGCAAACTACTGAATAGATGTCATTTAATTCGTTAAGACTTCGAAAGTATGTAAGCCTTAATCAGTCTTTCTTGACAGTTATGAAGCCAGTTATTTGTTTATATGTTGTATAAGAGAAATGGGTTTTGGTTTTGTTTCCTGAGCATTATATTCAACCTCGTTTTGTAAAGTCTGCCATTTTAAGTGTTCATTAGTTTATTACATGCATGGAAATTTCCCTGGAACTTTTTGAAGAATAAATTAATCTGGGAATTATTTGACGAGATATAGATACGACTAACATTTCGTTTAAAGTTTAAAACAGTATTTTAGATATTTTGAAAAAACTATGACTCCTAATTCAAGTTACCTACATTCGAAAGTTTCAAACAATGCTACGCTATTAGGTCAAAAGTTCGACAGAAATAAAAACTAGTTCTACAAGAAGGACGAATGTTAAGAATAAAAAGGTTCTATATGTCAAGCATTGAAATCCTACTCTCCTAACGAATACATTGTGTTGTAAGCTATAATTTTAATGTAATTTGTTTGTTAGCCAGAGTGAGCTGCGGGTCACTGATGGTGTAATAATCCAGTGACCTGGCGAAATATCTCGAAAAAGACTTAGATTGTAAAAATGAGATAATGTGTAGAGTTGTTCAGTCTAGAAAGTATAGTTAATCAGTCAGTGTTTTAGATATCGCACACAACTAATTATTTTGTACAAGTAAGTTGATTTGATTTTACGTAGGCTTACAAAATTTTATACAGGTTACAAGTGTTCAAGTTTGTAGAAATGTTAAGGAGGAAATAAAGTAAATTATTCTCTTCACGTGGATTGAACGTTAAATTGTTTTCACCAGCTATTTTAAAAGAACCTATCAATGAAAGAACAATGTTACAACACTAGGTATCAGAATGGAATCAAGATCTTCTATTGTTATTTATGAGTTATTGTAGAAAAGAATACCATCAATGACAGAAATACATAAATTTACCTGAGAAAGAATTAAAGCAGCTAGCGATAAAACGAAAAGTCACTGTTTTAATGCTCGATTCGTCTTCGTCCTCTTTTAATTTTCTTTACATTTCTTCTTGATCTTTTTTCATTTTTCTATATCTTTCTTCTTTAAATAGTGCCCCCCAGCGGCTCAGCGGTAAGAATGAGGGCTCGCGCCGCTAAAAACCGAGTTTCGATACTCGTGGTGGACGCAGCACAGATATCCCATTGTCAGCTTTGTGCTTAATAACAAACAATCAAACATACAAAATTTAGCTAGTATGTCTCTTTTATTCTAATTTTCTGTGTTGTTCCCACTTATCCAACAAGTTCGAGTGGATTGTTACTCCAGAAATAAATATAAAGAGCAAAGTACCAAAATATGATACAGAGGAAAGAAGAGACTTTAATCAAACTTGCAGAAGATTTGGAAATGCTTTACTGGTTATCTTACCTGAATTCTCCTCATGAAATGGTGGATTCGTTGGAACATGGACAATATATAGACGCCATAGCAGATGAAGATATGAGAATTAGTCTGAAGCAAAGTAGGTGTACATCTTTCAGGAAACCTTTGTAATTAACAATGCAAATAGAGTCCATTAGGGTCACAAATAAACAGCTAAAAACACAATTTTGAAGTTATTGGATCATCAGATCGAGTAGTATTGATACATTAACACCCGTTGACGACAGTTTAGAAGAACTGAAAGATTAGTCAGACAACTAATTACATAGAATGGAGGAAATAAAGAACAAAACAATAGGTGCTTCAAATATAACTTGAAAGAACATATTGCAAAGAATTGCAGAATAAGATTTATGGGAAATAAGAACTCCTCCTAAAGATACTGGAATGGTGAAATTGTTATAGCTGTGGGAAACCTGGCCATTACAGTCAGGAGTGCAAGGAACCAACAGCTGTTAAGAAACCAAGAAGATAATACCCTAAGGATGAATTTTTGAGCTCAAATAGTTTGAAAGAACAACCAAAGGTTAACGAGACAAAGTTCAGATAAGAGTATCCCATCTGCCTCAGATGAAACACGAAGGTCATCGTTTAAAAAATCATTCAATGGATGTATTGATAGGAAGACTTACAGTATATTGATTAACACTAGTTCTACAGTTACAATGATAATGAAAGGTGAGAAATTGCCTATGGAGGGAGTGATGCAAACAGCAAGTAAATGTAAGGTTCCAGCAAGAAGAAAGTCAAACGTTATCTATACCGTAATAAACTTCTCTATGCCTCATGATGTATAAATTATTAACATAGTGGAAGAATGCATATTGAGAACTAACTTCATATGGAGACATGGATGAGAAGTTAGGCTAATTACCAATAACTTCACAGTCTATGTACAGGAAACCTTTGTGCTTGTGCACTATGTGGAAGTTACTACACAAGAGATTGGATTTCCCATGACAACAAGGAGATCACTCATTTTATCCCCGAGAAGTGAAACACTCACACCAGGATTTGTTAAAAATAAATTTACATGTAAAGATGTGCAGGTAATACTTCCACATCAAAAAACATAAGAAGTAGTCACTTTTGAGGAACAATGCAGGAAGTCTGACACCAAACCCTAACAAAAGGACAGCTTACACCTCAGTACAATAATTTTATGATTATACCTGTGGGGGTACTACACATGATCAATGCTAGTAGTTACATAACTTGCTTATGTTATATGAAGACACCTATCCCAATAGACTTCATGACTTAGGCTAAACAAGCAAAATATCTCACAAGGATGGTATCGGAGATGCAGTCCCAATACATCAGTTAGTCAGATGACTTCCACTTGCAAAACAGGCCGAGGCTTTCAAAGAGATAGAAGCCATGAAATAACAAGGATAGAAAGACCAAAGTATTAGTTCTTGAACATCAATTATTGTACTTGTGAAGAAGAAGAAGAATAGATCCACAATGCTCTGCATAGACTACCAGAAGATGAAAGATGTTACAAAGAATGACACCTTCCCACTGCAGAAGTTGACTTTACCTTGGATTTTTTATTGGGATCAAAATGTTTTTCAACATTAAATCTTAAAGAATGGATATTGGCAAGTATCAGTATATAAAGTAAATAGAAATAAGACAGCCTTTACCACAGGAAATGAATTGTGGCAACTTGTCATGTTATTATGTGGATTATGTAATGCTCCTGCTACATTTCAATGATTAATGAAATGTTTGAACAATCCTGGAACATCGTACTCATCTACTTGGATGGCATATTTCCACAAAAGAAAACCTTTGATAATGCTTATGAAGGACTAAGGAAGGTTATGAATCAATTGAGCAAAATCCCTAGAAGTGTGAATTGTTCCATAAACAGGTGAGTTTCTAAGGACACATAGTCAGCAGAGAGGAAGTGTCTACAGACCTTCCAAGATGCACTAAGCTGTTCAGAATTGGCCAACACCAAACAACCTGCATGAAGTAAGAGGATCTCTTCAACTGGTCTCTTATTATCATGTTTTGTAAAATGTTTCTCTAACATAGGTCGTCTTCTAAACAAAATACTTGAGAAGCCAACAAAATTTTGTTGGACTGCTGATTGTGAACGAGCATTCAACAAACTGAAGAGGGAATTGCACACTACTCCATTACTGGCATATCTATCTCTGAAATGTCCATATATTTTAAATACAGATGCCAGTGATCTTGTAGTGGGAGCAGTTTTGTCACAAGTATAACATGGGAAAGAACATGTGATTGGCTGCTATAGCAAAGCAACGTGTTTTACAGTTTGAAAAGAGCTACTAAAGGTTTTTCAAGCCCTGAGTCACTTCCATAATCATTTGTATGCACACGGCCCGGCATGGCCAGGTGGTTAGGGCGCTCGACTCGCAATCTGAGGGTCGCGGGTTAGAATCCCCGTCACACCAAACATGCTCGCCCTTTCAACCGTGGGAGCGTTATAACGTGACGGTCAATCCCACTATTCGTTGGTAAAAGAGTAGCCCAAGAGTTGGCGGTTGGTGGTGCTGACTAGCTGCCTTCCCTCTAGTCTTACACTGCTAAATTAGGGACGGCTAGCGCAGATAGCCCTCGTGTAGCTTTGCGCGAAATTCAAAACAAATAAAGTAAATAAATTGTATGCACAAAAGTATGCTCTGGACAGATCATGCAGCTGAAGTGGCTTGTGAATGTTTGTGATCCAGAAGGTCAAGTAGTAAGATGTCCTTACAAATTCCAGGAGCATAACGTACAATTGTACATTACTGTGCAGAACCATGGAGAATACTGGCACATTATGTCAAAGACCACATGCTAATGAAGAGCATAGTGTAAATACTGTAAAAAGAGGGAAGCACAAAATAGAAAAAGCTGACCTACCTAAAGTACAGTAAAATATATCCATGATGTGGCATTCACCAGTGATGACAAAGAACTGATGTATTCCAACACCTACTTAAAATCTGCTCAAGCAAAAGGTAGGAATTTGAATCCAATTATTCAGTGTCTCAAGAATAATGCAGAAAGGCTCTCACGGCAAGCAGTCGCTCCATACAGCCCAAAAATAAAGACATGTTGGGGACAATGGGATCCTCTTTATACTTATAAATGGCTTATTGGGCCGGAATTGGAAATATACCAGTAGACAGAAACAATGATGACAGTTGTTATTTCCCAGTCTCTACATTTTGGCCCCCTGTGGCTCAAGGGGAAATCTGAAGGCTTATAACACTAAAATCTGGGTTTCACTACTCATGATGGGTACAGCACAGATAACTCATTGTGTAATTTCGCGCTTAACAACAAATAAACTACATTTTGGTGGATTCCTTCATATTCACAACATTCCAACAGCTGGACAATATGATTTTAAAAAGATAGTGGAACAAGTAAGAAAATGCTTCTACTAGGTTGGGTGCAAGGGGTCTTTGGAGAATTGGTGTAAAACTCTGCTGTGAGTGGAAAAGTCCACAAAAGAAATGGCATGGGCAGTTACAGCAGTATTGTTTCAGAAAACCACTGGAGATAGTTGCTGTTGATGTGCTTCGTCACCTGTCACAGAGTAACAGTAGGAATAGATACATTATGTTTATTATGGACTACTTCACCAAATGGCCAGCATATACTGTTTCTAAGCAGGAAGCAGAACTCTTGCAAAAAACTTGTTAATGAATTTGTCTCAAGATTTGGTGTACATATGAAGCTTCATTATATAAGGGATAGAATTTTGAAACGACTTATTTACAGAAATGCATTGGATCTTCAGGATTAAAAAGACAAGGATGTCAGCTCTTCATCCATTTTCTGATGGCATGGTGGAGAGTTCCAATCACAGACTGTTAAGTCAAATGGTCATGTATGTGGATGAAATCAGAAAACATGGGAACAAGATCTTTCATTGTTTCTGATGAGTTATCATACACCAGTGCATGAAGTTATCAGCAACACATCATCATACTTATGTTTGGGAGAAAACTGAAAGTACCATTGGACATTTTGTATTCTCATCTGAAGAACAGTCATTCAGAAGTCTTACACAGGATATGTGGAGAGATTAAGGAACACCATTGATGACTTACATGACTTTATCTGAGAAAGATTTAAACCAGTAAGTGATATAATGAAAAGTTGCTATGATACTAGTGTTAATAAAACTGGATTCCATCAAGATGGTATAATTTGGTTGTATAATCCCTGCCACAATAAAGAACAAACTCCAAGATTAAGCAAGTGCTGAAAGAGATCTTATGGTATACTGAAAAGAAGTAATGATGTAGTTTACAAAATCAAGAAGGAAAGGCAATCCAAGCCAAAGGTCTCCCATCGTGATATTTTTTTGAAGTACATTGGTTCCAGATGACAAACTGGGTAATTTCAGAGAAAACTGGTCAGTTAAAACTCAACATGCTCAGGAGCCCAGAGTTCCTGTTGCAACTACTTATAAAGGATCATCAAAGTTGAAGCTGACTACCTACCCAGGAAGAACTTCAGTGACAACAAAAGACAAAGTGCCATCCCATCTATGTACCATTGGTCTTGTAAGAGAAAACCACCAAAGCAATTTGATGAATGGACAACTTAATGTAGTGTTTTATTTTTATTTTTGTATTAAAACTGTTCAAGGGACTTAATAATTTAAGAAGGAGAAGTGTTGGAAGCTATGTTTGTAATGCTGTAATTAGTTTGTTAGCTAGAAAGAACTTTGTGTCATAATGGTGTAATGATCCAGAGACCTGGCGGAATATCTAGAACAAAGGTTAGATTGTAAATACGAGGTAGTGTTCAGAGTTGTTTAAGACGATAAAACGTTATTTAAAGAAACAGTAGAGTGAATCAGTTGATGTATTAGCTATCACTTTCATTGGGTCACTTTGTACAAGTAAATTGAATAGATTGCACGTTAACCGTAGGTTGTTAGAATTGTCTTAACGTCATTTGTAACTTACATGTACATCCAGTAGCTCTCAGTTATGAGTTGTAAGACCATTAAATATACGATCACAGTAGAATATTTCTGATAAACTTCCGTAAACAGAAAAGTATATTAGGTTCCCTTCTTACCTTTGCAAGTTTTTTAATGTAATGTAAAAAAAAGGCCGAACAGACCAACATCCGTGCCAGTCATCCTAAATATAAAACGATGCTCTTAACACAAGCAAAAAAGAATGACATCGTATCACTGTGGTGTTTCGATGTGCACTAACAATAATGGTACAACAAATCTCCCTCGTTCCACAGACGCTAACAGAAAGAAACAGTGGCTTTTAAAGATCCGACGTAATGAAGGACCTCTGTTTTCGGTAAATAATGCAAACTAAACTACAAACTTACATTGTCCTAGCCCAGTACTAGTAATAGGACCTGGGTCTATGTAATCTAGTCCTGGGCCTATAATAAGGCAGTATGAAATGTTAAACACATATAGGAAATTATAGTGCTAAACAGACTTTAATATTCAATAGTCCAAGCTAATCTACACAACGTCTGCATTTAAAAATCTAATATTATAGTGAATAAAGCTCAAATTTCCTCACTATATATTAGTATATAGGAGCGCCACTTAAAGTTAATGGTGTTTGAGGCAAAGAAAGAATCAAATCGGTTATATTTTTTTTACCAACATAAGATTATTTTATTGTAGTCCATGTTGAAGTGACAGACATTCATTCGTAATATAGAAAACGTTTGCGAAAGTGCCAAAGTAATAACAATGTTCCAAATGATAGATAAACCCTTTGTGGATCGCTTTAAGCCTAAACTTGATAAAAACAATTGTTGTTGTTGTTAAGGGATTAAAAAGTATTCAATGTTGCCCCTCATTCCCCTATTAGTATCAATGCATAGGCCTAAAGTGAGTAAAAGTAACCCCGGGAACCTAATACTATATATTTAAACTACTATGGAGTTTTATTCGTCGAATTATATACAAACAATACTAACTAATTCATAATCAATAACGAAATATAAATTTAAAACAGCTAATGAATGTAGGACTTTCCAGACATGCAGTATTAGACCTATGTCCATGACACAAAATGTGACAGCTGATCTAACTTCAATATCATGTACGTATGAACCATGAAAGAACTTGTAGCCTTTAGTGAGGTGTTTTGTAAACACTCTTGAATGTCTTTGAATGATTGAAGTAAGCCACCTACTGAAATATCGGGTACAGCAGCTAAATTATTTGTCCATCCGGGAGCCCTCAAGCCTATATTTTCAATCCCTATTGTTTGCTTGTTTTTACCTTTTTTACCTATACGTGATGCGTTAAGAGCCTCGTTTCGAATTTTGTGAGAATGAGGAATGAATTGAGAGAATTGTAAGTTGTAATCTAAAAAGATTACGTTGTACTTTTACGTGTTAATGGTGTTAGACCTAAACTAGTTTAGCTCGAGCTTTTCTCTATAGCTGAGTTAATAAAATAAATTACAGAAATTGATATGTATTTTTTTTTTTCATAATTCTGGTTTATTGCATAGAATAATCGTCTGTTTCTCGTAGACTAAGAGGTTAAACTTTATAACTTGGATCGCAGATGATGTGACAAGGAATAAGTCTAACCGCTGGTCCTCGTCTAAAGTAACGAGTTTTTAACCCTTGTTTTCTGGTTGATTTACAGAAGTATTTATATTTCAACTGACATTTTTAAAAGCATAAAGAGAACTTACGAGTCATATTAAAAAAATAAAACAAGATTCGATCTGCAGCTTTTGTGATGATAATCCAGAATTGTTTATAACTGTATGGATCCCACCGAGTTTCTAAAAACATTTTTCTTTACTATTTATATGTCATTTTTTTAGTTACAGATCCATAATAACATATCAGTAATACACACACAAACATGTGAAAAAAAAATGCCATCATTATCATGATTAGTCCATTTAATTACTGCTCTGATCTGCTGTGTATTGTGCACAAAAAATATCTTGATTTCACCCACCCGTTTTTTCAGTCAGTTTTTCATACTTAATGACGTAACTGGCAGAACGTAAAATTACTCAATAATATTGTTACGTCTCCGTTCGTTAGTTAATTTTCCGTAAATTCGTTCCGACGAAACTTTAGCGACACAAGTCCTTTCTTAAATAAAACTGGTTTATTCTTTCCGAATACAACTTTACCGATACACTTAATTTCAACAGTCGCTCTATAACAAACGCTAGAACGTATCACGTGCTCGTGCTCGACAATACTCAGTTCAATTACACTTTCACTTACACAATGTTCCATCACGTTGTGACCATCTTATATATACCAGCTACACCCAATCTAGTAATATCCCGACAATTCACGAAGGAACAGGATATTTCTAGAAAGACGTGGCGTGATACTAGTCACATGACCTCGCTGACACAACAATATGAAGTATGTAGATTACAGCAGTAGTGAGCGATATAAGATCAATTCGTCAGTTTCAGATTAAAAGTTTTTAACAAATAACTCGCTAGTTGACTAGACAATACAAGCATTTTAGGAACAGTGTTGTTTATTTATTTGAAGCTATTATGTGCTGATTTTGAAATGGAAGCAATTAATCTTAACTGTATCTTGACTTGTTTAAAAATTGTGTACAAAACAATTGATATAATATAATAACTAACTTTTTGTATATTAGTATCTCAAATATACATAAACAGAAAGTAATTTAATTAAATACAAAATGAACAAATAATGAATGAACGCTTCCCGTGGAACCACCTATAATACTTCATTAATATTTGAGAAGCTCGTTGCGAAACATGTATGTTGTGTCATGTTCTACATACTGAGTAATGATTAATTCTACGAAACTCCCCAGGTGCCAAGGCTATATGTAATTATATTCATGACTTTTTCTAAAGCGTTTGATTATCTTAATTTTATTAGCTAGTCGCTTCATAAGATCATTACTGGGTGTTGGTTTGAGATCGAGTGTGGTCTGATGGTTATCAAATGGGACTGTGGATTCGATGGTCTTGGGTTCAAGATGTGCTGCTACCAAACACGCTTCACACCTTGAGCTCTAGATGAGTTATAAGAATGACAGTCAGCTCTACAATTTGGTTAAAGGTATCTGCTTCAGGCAACTGGTGCCTCTGACTGGTTTCTGATCTGACTGTTTAGCCTGTTGTGTGAATAACGTGTCGTTCAGGGGAACAGACAAACAATATACTTTTGATTACTTTACTTTTATTTTGATTGTAAGACTTTCTTTTTACAGGTTTCGGGAAATATGTTAAAATCTTTACGTGTATTTTGACTTCTGTTTCATGTATATATATATGTAATTTTAGTTTTTGAAGCCTTGATATTTATACACAAAAATTGTTCACCGTCTAATGTGCGCCTAGGTCTTATCACAGTCTCTTCTTTCATCACCTATGGTGTAATAGAAAATGACCTTGGTTATGAACTGTTCTTCTGCATCGCAACTTCCACTGCAGGTGGTATTACGCAATATACTGAAGTCAATGTTGTCGCCCTTTCTCTTTACATGTTTTACAAGGTCCATCATCCGAAGGTCTGTTTGAGCAGCTCAACGACACTGAAATTCATGGAAGATATCTGTGAATGGGGAAGCATGAACTTCTTTTGTAATTTCTCGACTTTCCAGATGTTGAATTTACAATTATGAATGTAATCTTCAATCATACAAATACTATAAAAAAACTTTAGCAAAATGCCCTGTACCAGTTGCGAATTGTTTTATCACTGGAAGTAGGATAATACATTACCTGAACTTTTGTAGACACTGAAGTAGACACATGCTTCATACAGTTTCAACTCTATGACGTATTTCCACATTAGCTACCACTCATGCAGCTTTCAAAAGTAAGTCTTCCATTTGGCTATCAGCTTTGTAAGAAGCTCGTGATCACTTCTCTTGTAATGTTTTTGTAGACTTAAATTCTTGTGAATTATCTTGTTTAGAGGTTCATACTTAATCTGCAATACATTTCTGTGTTCTTAGGCTACTTCCAGCGACAAATTATTTAACTTACTTTACTATATCTAGTGAGCAACTGGAAGCCAGTCATTGAGAAGCTAGTTATTTTCCCTGCTGGAGTCCCTCCTTTCCTTTCTTTACTTATATTGGTCAAAACCACAGATATAAACGTCACTGTAAACGCTAAGACGCCGTGCCATGCTTGCTTTTCCAATCGCGGAAACGTATAACTTCTCGACGGAAAAACCTGTTCATGTAACCCACCAAAAGGGTTGATTTTAGGCGCCATCTACACTTGAAAATCACCACATTGTAACTGAATTACAAACACGAGAGTCATGGCGTTTAACTTGTGTAGTTACAGATCACGGGAAGATGCAAAGACAAGATGACTGAATACATATGCATATTGTTACCATAGGTCTCAACTAATTGCGCGTGTATGTTTGTTTTGTGTGTGTGTATGTATAAATAGATAAAAATAATGCTTGGAGACGGCTTGGATGGGTAATGAAGAAAAACTTTAATATAAGTTTAACAGCACGTTACAAAGTTATGGTGATGACAAAACCTTGTCGAAACGTTGTACATTTGCTGTTAAGCTTATATTAAAGTTTTTCTTCATTACTCATTCAAGCCGTCTCCGAGCATTATTAGTCTCAAAGTGGGTTCCTCGTCATCGAAATAGATAAAAATAGTTTAATTGAACTGCTGCCCTCTATGGAATTAAATAGAAACTATAATACAATGTTAAATATAAATTGATTTTTTTTTACATTATACAAAAATGCGGATATTTGTATATATTTAATTAAAAACAAGTGTATACGTACAAGAAACTAAAATAAATATAAATTAAGTCCCAAAATGAAACAAATGACAAAAAAGTGATTTTACGTGTCCGACTTTTTTATCTTTTTATTTTGGTGAAAAAGGTAGTTAGATAAAATGGCTGTTTGTGATACACACATAACAATATTAAATCTGATTTTTCATCATTAACTTTGTATCTTTGATTTATGTATTCGTCTGACAGAATATCTTTGGAGATCAACTTTGACATTTTACTATCACTAAGAGCCTTCAAACAACAACTCTAAATCCGCGTTCCAAACCGTAACATTAGATTTTAGTTTCTGTTTTTATATATATCAGATCAAATGTAAACACTATTTTCATGCTTTAATCTGCACATGTCTTGTACTACCCCGGTATTATATGATTTTCATGTAAAATAAAATGTTTTGCATAATTAAGTAACCTGACTTTGTTATGTCGACATTCAAAGGTAAATGTGGAATGATATTTGGTCTTAATAGCAAGATGATATTGAGAACCACTGTTCTAATGAGGAGAATGTTAGCATTTCATCCAAAAGAATTTGTTTTGATTACAGAATAATAATATTAGTCAAATATCTAAAACTGGGTTTCACCAAGATGATAAATTTACAGTATCATGAGGAATTCTTTATTTTCTCTTTACAATAAGAGACTGAGTATGTACACTGAGTGGTCACAAGTAAATAGACACCTAATTTTTC
>NW_013666682.1:173023-203928 GCF_000517525.1 Limulus polyphemus
AGCGAAAGGAGATCTAGTAGATATTAATAAAATTATAAATATATCAATTCATGTGAATATGACTGAAATTTTTTTTCTGAAAAGGTGGTGTATATACTTGTGACCACGCTGTGTACATGAGTTAAGTTGCAATAAAAATTGGAGAGTTGTAGCAAAAGTTTTTCCTACACTTCAAGCCTTTGATTATAAGACCTTGGAGAGACCATTTGGAGGAAAGGGCCTCAGATCCAAAAATATCTAGTAGGAAGTGAAGGGAGGGGGGAGGAGAACATGACCATTCTGTCATAACTCAGTAAAAAGAGAACAAGGGAAGTCTTTAAAAGAGTAATTTATTATCTCTAGATTTGGTACGGTGTATGTAATGCATCACTGATTAAATAGGTGTAATGATTTGTGTTACTTCTTTTGAACTTCATGTTGTATATATATTTTTTTTTATTTCTTCAAGCATTCGTATTCATTTTTGCCACGAGCTCTCAAATAAATCCAAATGAATTTTATTATATTTGTACCATAATTTTTTAAATTATTTCCATCCACTTCAATTAAGAGCGTTGAATGTTTGGACGTGCAGATACATAAAGAACATTTTTCTTCCCCCTCCCTCAGAAAAGGACATGATGCGCCACCTATTGTTCATTAGCACATTGTGACACATAATAAACATCAAGGAAAAAGAATAGATTTTTAATCTTAAAATTCCCCTCTGGACTAAAATCCAATGCATTCTTTATATGACAGATCAGATATGTGTGTTCTGTTACGATTTTTGCACTAATTTCTAAGTTAAAATCACGTTTAGATCATCTTGGCTTGACAAATTTATTAAAATCAAACAACAAAATTATCCAAACGTCTAGTTTAGATGAGAAACGGCCATAATTTGTGAAATGAGAGTGCCTTGCCATTGTCAGTTCGACTGGCGGGCTTTGAAAGTTCAGCACATAGCAATGGCGGCCGCTTGAACATGCCGAAAATCACGTAACTTCCAGTCTAGTGTTATTTATATCTATGCATAGTAGTAAGCCTATAAGGAAAAACCTGGAAAAGACATTCACACTATAACGATTGTAGTAACCCTATAAAGCTTTAACCATGGCTTATTTCTGTGATCACATGTCGAGCTAACCTTTCTGTTCTAATTTCTCTCTTTACTATTAGGCATCAGAATAAAAAAAATTAAAGTTAGGATTTAAATATATTGGCTAGCATTAAGCTACAGTTTACAAGACGAAAATTACCATAGTCATGCTGTATTTTTAAATCGAACATAAGGTGTTTTAAAGGAAATGTGAATAAAACCAGTAAATTTGAACTATTAAATCATTCGATTATCGAGCTCCACGCTAACTGGAACCGAAGAGAGAGTTTTATTTCTAGGCTTGGATTTCTCTGTCAGTAATATAAATTCAGATGTTGCAATTTTTTTCTTCTTTTAGAAACTTTAAAACTAGTAAAACCACGTGAAAGTTACTGGATTCCTAATAGTAATGTGGTGCGATACGTATCCTATTAACTAACGTAAATTTGAGAGTTCTCATTACCTAAACATGTATTTTCAAACAAAGTCAGTATTACAATGCATTTTGGTCACGTTACTAATTAATACCATAGCTTGTTTGTTTGTTTGTAATTAAGCACAAAGCTACACAATGGATTATCTGTGCTCTGCCCACCACGGGTATCGAAACCCGGATTCTAGCGTTGTAAGCCCGCCGACATACCGCTGTGCCACTGAGGGGCAATGCCATAGCCTCCTTGAGCTAGTAAAATATGTTTCAAGCATTCATATTGTACGTCTTTTAAGCGCATAATTCGATGTTTATAAACTGTTTATGTCCTGGGAACTGAAGCTATGACCTGGGTTTACGTTTCAGTTGGCAAAAACGACGTACGATCAAAATGGTCGTGCTTCTCATCAACTGATATTGACTTCAGAAAAATATGACAAGTTATAACATTACAAGTTATATAAACTTTCATGTGCAAATAAAGTTGTAAGTTTTAAATTGGTCAACTTTATGGGTATATACTTAACTAATTAATAACAAATGAGACGTGTCACTTTTCATTACCATTTCATTAATCTAGCGTTGTCTAATCTGCGTACCATAATACATGTCCAATATTTGCTGTAAGTATTTGTACGTCTTATTCTACCATGTACGTACCTAAATTTTCATGACCAGTACATTTTCCCATCATGGACAGTTCAATACAGTTCATAATGGTCTATTTTCAATTAGTATAAATTTACAATTGTGCAATAATTTTAGTCTACCAGCATTTATAATAGCAAATCAAAATATTAAAGTATACATCCAATCCCTCAATACTTTTTTTTCTTCAGAAAACGGCCATGTGGGTAATTTATGCCACAGATCAGTATCAATAACACTGCAGGAATATATTTATTTACAGCATAATAATCAACTGTCACCATTAAATATACAATTCATAATTATATGCTAGCCAAATTCTGCTATTTCATTGGAAAATCATTTATGCAGTACTTTGTTTTCATGTGAACATACAAATACACACTTAGCAATGTGCAAAACATTTCTACATCTAATACACTTAACTGATATTTCACGCATACATTACAATTAAATGTAACAAAATAGATAGGCATGTACATATATAACTGTAATGAAACTCTACTCACTCAGTTACAAGCACTCTTCTATATATATCACAGTTACATTTATGTGTTTCTTTTTTGTTCAAGCAACACAAAATATTTTGGGCCGCTTGTACTGCATGCTGTTTAGTTATCATAATGACACTGACAGCTCAAGGATTTTGGACTGGAAGAGGACATCTGCAAAAATTTAATCTCTCGTGTAATTCTAAGAATGATTCTATTGACAGTATTAGTCCTATGTTTGAATTGTTTCCCGGATAAACCATAACGTCACTGATCAGACTAGACTTGTCTTAAGCCATACAAATTAACCCTAATTTCCTCTCTCATCCATTAAGCGAAGTAATATATTTAATAAACTTCTACCCTGACACTCAGTGAATGTATACAGAACTTGTATCTGTGAACAGTGTGTTTTGGCGGCGTCTCTGTATAGCCTGACTGGCCAACAAGCGACATTGGGATGTAGTGGATAAATATTTCAGCTTATATGAATACTTAATATTGTCAGCATTTCAAATCAAAAGCTTTCAAACTGTCATGCCGACTTGTGTAGGTGAAATGTTTTCCAAAAAAGACTCGCATATATACTTTGGAACTAAATGTAAACATCCACGCCAGTTCGTTGTCGCCAACATGTCAACGGCGATGTCACTCACTGTAACTTAATACATTATAGAAAAAAAAATTACTTAGTTATCGATTGTAACACCCTCCACCTTTGGTTACAGTACGTGTAACAGTTAATGGAATAGCACTATGTTCCCTTCGTTCTTTCGAGTCGTGACTTAGACAGACGACTGTTACTCTCAGCGATTTTACATTGTCTCCAAGTTCGAAATTCAACACATAGCAATGACGGGCGCACGCGCACGTGCCCCGCAATGATAAAGAGTAGTGACTGACCAATCTATTGTTATTTATATCTATGGATATACCTGTGTAATCGTAGCAGTGTCGTTTGTTTTAACGTACACAACGTGAAAGGTCGTGTACGCCTAAGTCAAATGAATTCTTCACCGTTATATAACTAAAACAAAGTAAATTAAACTAAATATATTTATCTTTATTATGTATTTTAGACATTATGAAATTGCCAAATATCGTAATGTACGAACATTTGTGTATATCTTTTGTACTGTCGACAAATAAAAGTACAATGGGTTGTTTTTTTGTTATTGTTGTTGTTTTCTTTGACTACACCTGTTCTTTAAGACATGCATTAAACTCGCTGATATATGAGAAGGCTGTGAAAGTAGCTTTATTATTGTTATACACAGTTTTACATACCATTCCTACCATGCACGCCAGCAAGAGGGGGCATTTGCCTCCCGTACATTTCACAAAAAAAATTGCACGTATTATCATGTAAGCTTAACATCGTAGTTAAACTAAATATTTTTAGTAGTTTTTATTAAAAATGAAAACTTGTGTTTACGTTTAAGCACACATATAACATATTCTTTTAGTCTGTTAACTTACACTGTAAAAGCTCTTCCCCTACATACATGTTTTGATCCCCCCCCCCTGAAAATATTTCTGTGGACGACCATGATTTCCACCTATGTGCACCTTATGCGGCCTGACAGGGCCTGGTACTTAGGACATCCCATCAATGAACACCCTCGGCCTTTCAGCTATAGAGGACGTTATAATGTGAAGGTCAGTCCTGCTCTTCGTTGGTAAAGAGTAGCCCAAGAGTTGGCGGTTGGTGGTGTTGACTAGCTGCCTTTTCTGTAGACTATCACTTCTAAATTAGGGACGACTAATGCAGATAGCCCTGGAATAGCTTTGAGAGAAATTCAACAAATCATCATCCAATGCCTAAATAAATAAAAAACGATTCGATTTAACCTTGAAACAATTAACGAACTACTTACAGCTCTATACATTTCTTTAAAAGTACAATCACCGATGTATCTAAATGTAATCCTAATAAAGACAGTTGTAATGGTGAAACAATGCCTTAAAAGTATTTATGTTCAATAACAGATGTGTTTTTATAAATATAAAAAACGAAAAACTTCTGCGATCTACGCTACGAATTTCGTGAATTTTGTGTGTGACCATTTTATTTTATTTACCAAACTGATATGCCTATTTAAATATATTTACACATGGCTTGTGTATATCGTATATATACATATATATTATTCATACCTTCAGAGTATAGGACGCAAGCAGATTTTGACATCAAATTTTGGGGTAAAAAAGTGCGTCTTATACACCGAAAAATACGTTATATACATACACAAATTATGATATTAAAATTAAAGTGGTAGTATACAAGTATTTATTAACATAATTTAGTCCATAACTTGTCTGTAGTCTTGCAACAGCATTCAAAAAGCGTAACAAGCAGTTGCCGCTCTTGTGACTTGAGTACTATAAGATTATTTTTTTTAAATGCTAATAGGTATTCATACTAATCTGTGAATGAAAGAAAAATTAATGCAATAAACTTTTTACCATCTAATCTTAGCAAAGATATTTTTTATATTATAACCAGGAACATCGCACATTTTGAATTATAAAATCGTGCGTGTGAAATCCAATTATAACATTATTTAGTAACATTAGGCTGATGGTTTGATTTGTTATTAACAGATGGCAGCAACATGTTATTATTTTTTATGCTAACACTGTTAAGTTGTTTTTTGTTTGTTTTTCTCATCTGAATTGCATTTTTTTCTCCTTGTCCCCTGGTGAGTTAGCGATAAATTTAGGGACTTAAAACGCTTAAATTAAGGGTTCAATTTCCCACGGTGGTGTGGACTTGCAGAGCACAAATAGCCCATTGTGAGGCTTTGCTCCAAAAACGCAAACAAACTTTTTACACTAAACACAAGTCACCCGGTGGGACGGCGTTCAGTCTAAAGACTTGTAACGCTAAAATCCAGCGTTCGATTCCCACGGTATAGAACGCAGATGGCCCATTGTGTAGCTTTGCGTCGAAAACGCAAATAAACCTTTTTTTTTACATTAAAGATAAACCCGGCAGTGGGACAGCGATCAGTAGATAGCCCAATGTGGCTTTGCTATAACACACACACTAAAGACTTTATATCAGGTGTAGTTGTCACGTGACTTGCTGATATTCAAAATCTTTTTAATATAATGTACACAACGCTCTTCTTTACTTTCACTCAGGAATAATTACAACCATCTTCAACTCTTTCTATTTGAGTGACCACAGCAATACATAAATGTTAAGAATGTTAAGTTGTTAACATTTAATCGAGGACTTTGTTATGCTTTATTATTATGTTGATTTATGCATAATTTTGACAACACTGCCGCAGTAGTGATATTCAATAGATAAGAGATTTCCCTTCATATTTATTGCAAACGATATTGGGCGTCGTCATATTTCTTTTGACTGTTTTTTTCTGAAGTCTGCGCAGGAGAGATGGAAGAGTATTCCGGTATAGAGAAAGTTCAATAAAACAAGCGGTAGACCTCTGCCGGAAGAGGTGGAGACAAAAAAAATATGTACCCGAAGGCATATAATTAAACTACTTCAATGGTGAAACAGAAGAAACGTGACGTAAGGATAGCACAGAACGGACGACTTCATTTTACCCGTTCATGCCCTCACGCTTAGCACTCAAGTCTACAGGATGTTGACAACTGTTTCGTGTGAACGACCTGCATCACGAGTACAACAACCTCTAGGAACATGGGCCACGTACATCGCCCGATTTTTTGGAAACTAGAACGCTTTGTCATTTTTAGGATATTATGTTCGTGGCATCGAAGTAGGCTAGCATGCATATTTTGTAGAAAAACGCAAGATAACGAAAGTTAAGTTGGTTGGTTTAGAGCAAAGCCACATGGGCTCACCCTGGGGAATCGAACCCCGTATTTTAGCGTTGCAAGTCCGTAGAATAACCGCTGCCCCATCGGGGGAATAAAGCAAAGCTAAATTGGGCTATATGTTGTGTCTACCTCGGGGAATCGAACCCCAGATTTTAGCGGATGAAGAAAGGGAAAGTAAAGCATTGTATAAATGGAACTGCTGCTTGTAGGTTTAGATTATTGTCAAATATACTTCTATTGAAAAAACAGCAATAACCCATAATGACAAAAATACACGATAGGCTGAATTAGTTTTTACAAGTTTAGGTGTTGAAAAATATTTTTCGCAAAAATTGGATAGCATGTTTTTAATTACACAATATAAAAGAGCTTTTCCTAAGGATTTTTTTTTCAACTGCACAATTATATTTTAACTTCATCATTTGTTAATACATGACGTCTTATTGCACCTCGTATATACAGGCCTAGTAACAAATGATCCAAAAAAAAAAGAATATTCTGGTAAATACATTTATTTATCAACTCTGGAATGGGATTTTATAATCTTAAATATGTTTTTTTTTAATATTTATCAATTTGAACTTACTTACATAAGTGAATTTTCAACTACACAAATATTTTTACAGGTGCACAATTTGTGATCAACTGCACACTAGGAAAACACCTGCAATATATATATATTTAATCTATAAAACTTCTACTTAAGTAGATCAGCGATAAGTTCACCGATTTCCAACGCTAAAATCCGAAGCTCGATTCTCCACAGTAGATAGAGCGAAGATAGCCCATTGTGTAAGATTTATACTAAAAAAACAAAAATTTATAAAGCTCCAAATTCACTTAGATATTGCTTTTTCTTCATAATTGTGTATTTGGTGTACATATGTTTGACAAGTTTAGAAAGTCAAAATGGATTTTTTTTATTAAATTGGTTTATAATGTTACGACAGCGGAAGTCACGTGACGCTAGTAACACGTCATATTCTCGAAGGTTCGTGAATGCTCAGCGTTTACTAGATTTCGGTATTCTTTTATATATAAGACGGTCAAGACGTGACGGCAACAATGTAATGTGTAATTGAACTGCGGACAGAGAGAGACGTATTGTTGAGTCGAGCACGTGAGTCGTTCATTGTGAATTATAGCGTTTGTTATAACGTGACTGTGAAAATTAAGTGTATTGCAAAGTTGTATTCAGAAAGAATAAACCAGTTTTATTTAAGAAAGGACTTGTATCGCTAAAGTTTCATCGGAAAGAAATTATACGGAAAATTAACTAGCGAACGGAGGCGTAACAATAACTTCAGTAAATATTATAGCTTGTCGTTACTGGTATAACATTTGAATTTTTCCTATAAAAATGAACAGATTCATAAATATATATATATCTATGGCCAAACTTTTCAGAGCATAAATTATAGCATGTGTAATTGTATATTAGCATGTAATTTCCTATACTCTCAACATGCAAGTCTATGAAAACAATTTCTGTCGTCAAAAGTAAACAAAGTTTAAGTGTTATCATAAGTCTTTATTAGAGTCGTTAAGGTTATTTGTTATTACTGTGGTTTTCGGACTTTATGTTTTATTGGTAGAAACAAATGAGCACGTCTTATCTGTGTTATATCGACTCTGCCTCTACAGAGAATGCACTAAAACTATTCAAATTTGCCAAATATAAGTATTGTTACGTATCTGTTTGTTTGATAACTTCCCGTAAAATTTTTCTCCGATAAACTTCAACGATACAAGTCCTTTCTTAATTAAAACTAGTTTATTCTTTCTCGTTACAAACTTTGTAATACACTTAATTTCCACAGTCACTTTAAACTTAACTACGTTTATAAACACACGCTATAATTCACAGCGATTCGCACACTTTACTTACGGTGCCTACTGCTCGCTTGACTCGATTATTTGTCTCTATATCTATTTCCGGCTTATATACTAAAAAAAAAGAGAGAGAGAGAGAGAACGTCTAGCAAACGCTGGGACGTTCGTGAGGTTGCCCGCTAAGTCACGATCCTTCTAGAAACTCCAGCGCGCATGCTCCCAGCGTCGCGTGACTTCCGTTGTTGTTACAGTATTTTCTTGTGCAAAATATACTGTCAAATATTGCTGTTCTGTAGGCTGTAATAAGCCAGAAAAATATTAGGCTACAAGCCACTTTAAAGATATTTAGTGAGTCATCCGTTTAGTCCTAACACAGTGATCTACTGAAATAAATAGACGTTGACTGTATAATTTAATTTTGCTTAACAGTTTGTGTTACTCTGACATTACAACATGCTAAATATCAAAACTAGTTATAAATAATCATCAAACTTGAATTAATTTTAGACAGCATGGAATACTTGTGTTCGCTTTTAAAACATTTGTTTCATTTATCGTCGCTAAGACTTAGGGCTTATGACGCTAAAAATCGAATTTCGATACCAGCAGTGGGCGCAGCACAGATAGTCCATTATGTAGCTTTGTCTAATAACAGAGAAGCACACTTTTTTTATTTTGTTTGTCTAATTTCATTATCATTTTCAACCAGTCGTGGATGTAATCTACTTTTAATAAGTACTGTACATATTCCGAGTCTGTGCTAAATACAGACATCACTGATGAGCCTTTACTACTGATAAAAGATTATGTAAATAACGTTTGAACTAAGATTAATTGCAACAGGTGCCTGTATGCTGAAGTCTAAACTCAGTTGGGTGAATTTCTTCTGATGTCAGAAAATCAACGTTCGGCTATGATTGCCACATGATCAGTAACTAACAATATTATTATTATGCCCACAAATTACAGATACATCTATTAAGATACTACAAGAGAGCGTTTTGAAAGTAAAAAATGTCAAAATTTGTGGAAATGCAATTTGAAAATACTAACAAGCTAATTATCATTACAAATTGAAATAAGCATAATGTTTAAAAGTTTTATTCGTGCCATTTTCTAAGCAACAAAAAAAAATTCATTGCGAATTATAAAGATTATTTTGAAAAATAGATAAATTTAGTTGGAAATTTTATTTGTGTTTATGTTGGTTGTTTATAAATACGTAAAATCCCTCTAGCGGATTGGAGTTCTTGTTGTTGTTAAAATATTTAAAAATATCAAAGATTAAGTTCGTTTCTCAAATATAATTCGAGATGACTAGACTGTATTGTAGAGTTGTGGACGAATATCTTTATTTAGATCACATTCACCTTTGTTTTTTCTATCATATGAATACTTTGATTTTGCTTGGCAAAATCCATTGTCTTTGGGAAGGTAGGTGCTGAAATCAACTGGGTCAAGCAACAGCTGTGTTTTGAGCTGTGATGTGTGCCATACACCCCTCTCTACTCGTACATAATGGGCTCAGTCGGTGCGATACGGGGGTGAGCCTTGGTGAATCACATAGCACAGGAAAGCAGAAAGAATCGATCTACAAAAGCCTTGGGTTGAAAACAACGCAAGTTTTGCGTCAGCACGCGCCACAACAGCCCTTGAAAAAAGATACTGGGCGTCATTGGCTGCATCTAATGGAGGGCGTTCACCTACCGTTGACCTCCACTGCGTAGACGACCTTGAATGAAGCATAGAGCGCGCACTTCCGACCTTCAGCGTCGCTATCGGCTGAGGTGCTTTCACTGTTGGCGCCTGTTCGTCCTTCGAGCGTCCTCTGGTGACCTGCAATCTTGTGATTTGGCATTGAAAATGTCGTGGCTAGAGAGTGCACGCAGATGTAGCTATCGACATTCAAATGCGGTCACTAACATAAGGGAAGGTGAACGTTCGACCCTGCAAACTTGAACAGTTCCAGCAAAGCCTAGTGAAAAAATTAATTTAGTTTCCTAAATATAGCAATGGTGCTCATTTAAGTCATGTGATGGATATAACAATGACGTAAACACAGTTCCATACTTCAGATCGATAACAATTCTTGGTAAATGATAACATTACGAAGATAACACACGTAACCTGAAGCACTCTGTTTCTGTCTGCGTTTTGGCGGCTCTGTCTCTTAAAACATCATTATTTTAACAAGTTCTCAAGAGTTTTAAATTGCTAACTAATAACAATTTAGTAATTAAACATCCCAAAGATAAAATATGTTTGTCATATGGCATACAACTTTCATTTATTTCAAGTTGTCTTTAACAGCTTATAATTATTTACTGCTTCGTGTGAGGTATATTTAATTGTATTTCTTTTACATCTGGTTACACACCCGCGCCACAGAATTAAACTCATGAATGGCTGCGAAAGATTATAATAATGTTCACAAATTCAAAACTTTAAAGCTCATGTGCTAAAATTAAATGTTTCAAGGTATATGAGGCTTGGGAGAGAAGAACTGTTTTGTGCATGTTTTGTAAGAAATGGCACACTTCATTTTTCTTTAGTCACTTTCATAAATAGTATTATCTGTGATGTTTAAGGTAATTTTAGGTATAGGCGATTTTTTACACTCATGGAAACTGTGTTGTACTGTTAGCTTAGTATATGAATTTAGAACTAACCTAAATCTTATCGGCTGGTCGAATATCGAGAATACGGCTGAAAATAGCGCCAAAAGCGAGGATACATAACTGATGATTATTAATACATTTCAATCATTATATGTTTTGTTTTTCTTATGCACTGGTTTATGACATTGTAAACTTCTAGCCATTTTGTTATATAGAATTAGCTTAATCAATTTATAAGTTACTTTTCAGTTTTAATCTACAGAGTTAACTAACTTTAGACCAAAAGTTATTGATACTAAATTAAATTTTCAAACCACACAAACGCTGACAAAATAGCGATAGAATAAATCATACATCAACAACAGATCTACGTTATTTTTACACGTGCAGTTTTTATATTAATGAACTTTCTTCACTTGATGGCTATTGGCCGAATACAACAATGCTAAACAATAACTTAATGATCTATTTATATTTGCTATATGTAAGACAATATGCTCTCCTATTGAATTTTTAAGTTTACCAATAAGTTGACATTTTGATGAAAACTCGGCTCAAACTTGGACCAATCGAAGCCTGTGTATTTGTTTATTATAAATCTGTGTGATTTACCGGAATGCAACATAATTTTGTTTTCACGTTAGCGAAACTTAGACCCATATATGTTTTACACTTTAATAAAGTGTAAAAAAATACATTTGTAACCCACTTTTTGCTTTATTCGTTTTAAAATAATCTACTAGTCTATTTACTGACTGGTCGTTACACTTAACCTGCACGACAATGTTGTTGTGAGGAGAAGACGATTCCACAGCGCTACCACGTCTGTGAAAATGGGATCGACAACACACACGAATCAACACTTCAGATTGGGTTATGCCATTTATAGTGGGTAGGAACACTATGAGATGATGAATGCCATTTTTCCTCTATTTGATTAGATATAAAATGGGTCTTTCCCTAGTCCCACCTTACATGCTTAAGTTGTGTTTTTAGTTTTCACTTGAAGTTTTTATCACTATTCTTGTGCCCAATTTTAATTAGGGCGACAACATCAATTTTTCATTTTTTTCTTCCTACCACACCTTACTTTTTTTTCTGTAAAAGGTACACTTAAAAATGAACACATGAATAAATATTGCATTTGTTTCTAATGGCAAAAAAACAACAACAAAACTGTACATATTGTTAGAAGAAATCATGAAGGTTTCTAAAGATTTTTACAGGAAGAAATGTATTTTTTTTGCTCCTGAATCCTATATAACCTAAAAATTTTCGCACTGGATATTATTTTGCCCTTCTCATTTTTTGGTTCTTCAAGTTAACGCCGTTTGAAGCTCTGTATTGAGTTCCCCTTTACGTTAAAATTTGCTAGAGACATTTCTTTTAATGATAATAAAGCGGTCTAGATTGAGAAATTGGAAGTATCAGGTGTGAATTTTATCGTTTCAGCACTAAGACACAAAATATGTTACCAGTTTTGTACGCATATTAACAAAGAGGAAGGACTTACAACAACAACAACAAAAACACCTTATATAAGTAAACATATATAAAATTAGTTTTCTACATCTTCTTGTATTCATTTTGTTATATATATATATGTGTGTATGTGTGTGTGTTTTGTTCTGTAATAATTGTCGATTTTCATCATCGGGTAGCGTATTTCACAATTTGAAGCATACGTGCTTTTATTACTATTAATAATATTATTCTGTTGTTCAGTCGTAACTTTTAGTAATCACACTTATGAGATTATTGGTATCTAATAAAAATCATTTAAAGCAACGACTAGTTATCTTTAAAAACGAGAATTCTCGAACATTAAACGATTAACCACACCAAAATTAGTTTCATGCTTACTGATAAAAGAAGGATATAATTTGTTTGTTTATTTGTTTTAGTGCAAAGCTATACAATTTTAGCATTACAAATCCTCAAACTCACTACTGAGCCACCAGGGGACAAATGGGGTATATTATTGACTAGAAATTCGTAAAAGCGTAATACTAACTTATGGTTTCGTTGTTAAACTTTTGTTATTTTTATATTGCAATATTGTTCCCATGTATTCTATTAAAGTATAAGCTCTAGAATATATATTTAAAATAAACAGTTTCTATCTTTTTCACGAAAGTTAGTATTTAGAGCCAAAAGATGAGTCTTATACACCGAAGTTTTATGGGCAAGTTTTATGCGAATTATGGACAAATCTTATGCGAGTTACGGATAATTTTATGGACAATATTATGAGAGATATGAATAACGTATGACGGGAAAGTATTATGAGTGTGTGTATCTTTAAGCGAATAAATATTCCTGATTATCAGTAAGTAATAAACCTAGAAAAGGTGGTCTGCTGACGAACTATTAAATGAAACATATTTTGATCAGTTGTATTCAGAAAGTCTCATCCGATTACTTATGTTTAGGAAGACATTATGAATTATTAAGAAATATGTTCGAGAAAGAATTAAACTCTCCATAATGGGTTTACAAAAGATAAAAACTAGGAAAACAAATTACACAAAAATTAAATTAACGAAAATTGTAATAAGTGCATTTATGATTCAGTATATTAAATTTTTTATATGAACAGTTTTCTGTTTGTATTGTTACACCTCCAGTCGTTAGTTAATTTTCCGTAAATTCGTTCCGACGAAACTTTAGCGACACAAGTCCTTTCTTAAATAAAATTGGTTTATTCTTTCCGAATACAACTTTACAATACACTTAATTTCAACAGTCGCTCTATAACAACACTATGATTCACGTCTCACGTGGCCAACAATATTTTGTCCGCATACATTCAATTACTCATTACCTACACATTGTCCCGTCACGTTGTGACCATCTTATATATACCAGACTACCCCCAATCTAGTAATCTCCCGACAATTCACGAAAGTTCGAGAAAGAAGTGGCGTGATACTAGTCACGTGACCTCGCTGACGCAACAGTATCATTAGCATGATAATGTCATTACCGCTTAAATTTTAATATAAATACATTCGAATTGATTAAATATATTCAAAGTTTTAACGTCTCCGTTTCATTTACTACTCACTTATTTTGTTTAAGTGCGAAGATGCACAATCGGTTATCTGGGGTGTACCCACCGCAGAGTTCGAACCCTGAAATTTTGCTTGATAAATTTTCAAGATTGCCACTAAAACAAGGGTAGATAAAGTAAAACAATATTGATTGTGCTGTATGTTGTAATAAATCTGTATGGCGAATTCGTTCAAAAATTCACTATTTCCTCTTCTCTCTTATATTTGTATTATAAGAATGTAAAACATTTAATATCCGCTTTCAAACTTTAGGAACGAAAAACCTAATTTAACTATTTCACTTTTGAAACTGTTTGATTTTTTTTAGATATATAATTATTTTCGAAGCTTTGGAAGATTATGTAAAATCCTATAAAAATCCCATTTGTATGTTAATAGAGGGCGCAGTTTTCATCAAAGTAAACGTGGGATGAAACATTTGAAAGTTAGATTCTCAAAAATTATTTGACTGTCTTACCTATAACTTGTTATAATTACATAATGTTTTATGGCATATTAGGGTTAAGTATACATGTGTTGTTTTTGTATTCAATATTTGATATATATTTCAAATCACCTATTATTCATGGTATGAAGTCACATTCTCCGCCTGTATCTCCAGCGCGGCGTTTAGTTCTTATAGTGGCTGACGGGCTTCGAGCAGATAAATTTTTTGAAGTAGACTCAGAAGGACACAGTAGATCTCCATTTCTAAGGTATATTATAAACCTACATGCAACAGTTATAATATATATATATATACTAAAGTTTATTTTTTATACCTGCTAAGCGTTGAAAAGGGCGGTATCAAATGTTTTCCACAAATTGCCGGGTTCATATTAAATGTTTTGCCAAGTAATGCTGTAGTACAGTTTTAACTTTTTTTAATTATTTTAGCTAATAAAATAACATTATTAATATTTTGTTTGTTCAGGCTGTAGCCTGAGGCCTTCTATAGTTCCACTTTGAAATGATAGAAAATTTTTCAGTCAATTTAAAATAATGCTGAAAATTAATCTTCATTCATAAGTAGGTTACTTGCCCTGTCACTAATATATATCTAAAATTCTAAATACAATTGTTATCTATAAGTCTTTGAAATCAAAGCATTAAAGATGACTCATTAGATAATTATTCCTTAATCTAACCATTCTTGAGAGAATCCTACCTCTATAAATTGGTATGAGAAATCCACATATCTTTTAGTTGCCAGGTCTATCAACAAAAAACTTGTACAGACTTCGATTACTCTGAAATTATGATTCGGTCATTTTTAGCACTTTTTTTAAATGGAGTACATTTCAAGAACTTACAAGTTACATGTAAATGTGAAGTTCTTTAAAATAAAAGAAAATCTGTGTAAGAATGAAGTAGACTTAAGAATAATATTCTTTTTGAAATATTCCATTGCATATATCATTAACAGTTGTAAAAGTAGTTAACAATTAGACTGTGAAGTACCTGATTTGCAGCCTAACAGGTTACTTGAAAATTGTCATTCAACAACTTTTCTAACAATGCAGAATTTGTGGTGTGCACACTCAGAATGTCGGAAGATTATGTTTATAATGATTATATTAACCCTATTATTGATATTCAGTCATATAGAAATTAGTGTCTGTTTTGTTTAACACAATACCTGGCAAATGATAAAAGCACTAAAATTGCCTTTCAGTGATAATTTAGTATTAGATATTTCATAAGAATACAACTTTTCTGCTTATTAATTTACCTCTTGCAGAAAAATCTTCATTTGAAAATTAATTCTTTCCCCTATTTATCTAAAGATTCTAGTGAAAGACCATTGCTTTTTTCATATCAGTTTACTTATTTCAGTGCTAAATTAATCATTACATACTGGGAAAATGTTACCCTAGTCTTAGTTGCAATGCATGGTTGGTAGGTGTAAGTGTTGTAGATGTAGACACAATGGGGTTCCCGTTAAAGTTAACACATTGCGGATGGGTTGCGAGTTTACCTGCATTTCGTGCAGAGTGTCTTTGTGTGCCATTTATTAAAACGTTGAGTTTGAAAGGAGTCAGTCACATTTTTTTTGTTCATAACTCAACTATATTTTTTATTATTTATTTGAAATTTACAGAATATGTAAATAAAGACACTTAATAAATATTTAACGTGTGGTATCTTGTAAAACATTTTCCCATATGGAGTGTAACTGTACAAACTTGCATATCAATCACATTTCACTTCTTTTCCCATGGGCAGTACAAACTCTGCAGGCTCTGGTAGGAAATTTCTTTTTTCCTGTAAATGAAATGAACATAGGAGGAATATGCTGCTTCATGTTAGCAGACAGTCTTCCTGGGGGATCTTTATGTGGGGCTCTCCTTGTACCTTCAGATGATGGACCAGGTTTGTTCCTATCTAGTTCCAGTGAGCCTTCTTTTTCTTTGTCAGTAATGTATTCCCTTGCCACAGAGAGGAGGAACTGCTTTTTTTTTCTGTTGATTCAGGACTTTGTAGATTATATATGAATTGAAAAGGCTGCAAGTTATTAGATAAAGTACTACCTTTTTTGTCCATTTCACTGTTTTTCTGAGAATGGTGTAGTATGAAAGGTACTTATTTGCATGATCAACAACTTTCATGTGAGCATTGTGTTGGAGAACATACACAGGTTTTTTATTTATTCTCCTGTTATTCTATTTTTCTTTCCTGTGATAGAAACAGATGAGTCATGGATGGTTGAAACCATTCTCACTTCTCTCTTGTCTTTCCACATGAAAACAAGAATATCACATCACCTTTTTTACAGAAAGCTGTTTCACCTTTTTTCATTGTTGAAACTTGAAGCTTGGATGGCAACCCTCTATTCACTTTGATTGTTCCGAAGACTTGTTTTATGTTCTAGGAACAGGATTGCAATGGAAGTACTGTTGCAATAATTGTCCTGGTATACATGATGTCACAATCCAAGTTTAGGAGCAAGAACTGAAAATATAGTCTCCTCCATTTTTTCCCCTCACCAGTACGAATCTCTATGTTGCAAATATAACCCGTTTCACTCTCACACACACCATTCTCACCATCAGGCCATATTTTAAAATGTTTGCAGGGTTGTATATTCGGAATCTTAAGCATCCTCTCCATAGAATCATGCCCTCATCCAGTGACAACTGTTGCTTTGGTTTGTATTGTGTCCTGAATTTGCTGAGAAAATAATCTAGTATCAGTTGAATTTTGAATTAAGAAATAGCTGAAGAATGTATATTGTTCCTACTAAGTGTGCAGAATGTACTAGATGTCATGAACATGTTTCAAACCATACTTAGTGCAAATCAAGATCAGAAAGAAGTGGCACTAAGCAAAGTAGTCAACATATGAACCATAAACCTGTGCAAAGTTTTCTGGGAAAAGCTGGTCTAGCAAAGTTTTTCTTGTTCAAAGAGGCCATCAAAACATGGGAATTTCTATAGAAACAACTAAGAATTGTAGGCTTAAATATTTTAATATTTATTACATCCTTAAATAGAGACTGTTTTTTCAGAAACACTATTCACCTCTCTGCACAAGAAAGAGCTATTACCTATTTTTTACCTTGTCCTTGATTTTCTTCCAATTTGTTTCAATTAGCTTATTTTTCTTTGTTTCTGAGTTGTACTTCATCATGTTGCCTTACTTTCTAAAATTTGCTTCCCTCACTCTTCTCTACAGAACCTATGTGACGTGGTTTTGTTGGGAGTATTTCTTATATTTTTGCATTTTATAAGCAGTCATCTCTCCTCACTTTGGTTTCTTGTCTTTGGGATCAGGTTTCTCACAATATATGGCCTCATGGGATTTCCCCTCTCCTGTTTCTTGTGTTCTTCTTACTAGTCTAAGGCATCTCCTCATATTTTAGGCTAGCAATTGTGAGCCTTGGAGGCAATTTGCTTCTGGAACCACCCCTTGGTTCTGGTCCTGTGGGTGCTCTGCTCTCTCACCTTGTACAATGGTGAAGTTCCTTTGCTATAGCCAATTGAGCTCTTAAGGTACTTTATAGTGGGTTTTTCTCTCTTTCTGCTCTTCACCTCACATACCTTGAATGCCATCGGACAATTCTTCAGCCCCCACTCTGGAGTTTTTGTTTGTCATTCCATGTAGATGGAAAGTTATCAGTTAGTCATTAGTCTGTCCCACTCGATTCATCTTTGGTTTTCCTCAATTCCCATGTCCGATTTTCTTGCTCTTTGGTGGCTACTTTCCCCAATAGTGGATGACACAGTTTTAAATCTTGGACATGTTTTCTACATCCTGATTGATCTGCCCACCACTTGCTTCCTTTGGTTTGTCTGCAGTGTTCAAATTTTGGTTCTCAGCCCTTCCCTTTGATTTGGCTACTACCTCATCTTTTAATGGCTGGAGATGGCTTGAATGGGTAATGAAGAAAAACTTTAACATAAGTTTAACATAACAGCAAATGTACAACGTTTCGACAAGGTTTTGTCATCATCAGGTACCAGATGATACTTAATAATGCAATGTTTTGAAACTTTGTTAAAAAACTTTCAAACCTTAATATATTGCTTATTAAATACAAATATTACGTATATGGCATAAACTAATCATTACATCACTCCTTGGACAAGAAATATGTGAATGATAACCATTAAGAAGCCCTAAGTGTTTTATCTTTTTAGAAATATGTGAACTGTAATTTCTGTTTTGGTTAAAAGTTTTTATTGTGGATTTGGATTTTAATTAATATAGTGCACTCCATTTTACAGTATGAATACATTTGCATGTTTGAGTTTTTGCATTAAGTTGGTGTGCCATCTTTCCATCCACTGTGGTAATATTCTTATTTTGGTAATTATGTTTTTTTTTAATTAGATTTAAATACTTTTACAGAATCATTTTTTTTGTGATTTGGAAACTGTTAGAAGATCTTGTAGGATATAGATTGGAGTTCAGATGCTGAAAATGTTAAAACTACTATACAAGGAGGATATGGAATATAGCCAAGACCCTGAAACTGTTGTAAATTTTACATAAAAGACAAAATGCAGCTCAGATGCTAAACTCTTAGAAAAACTTGTATTATGTAAGACATAGTTTAGATCTTGTTCTTAGTACAGGATTAAATTTTCAGTACTGTTGAAACTGTTAAATCTTGATGGGTGTAATACATATATTGTATTTCTGGTCACTTTCAAATAAGTTTGTGGTGATTATATATCAATTATTGTCATGATTAGTAGCCAATACAATCATTCTTTTTTTAGTTTTTAAATATCAATTACTTACTATTTTGGCTGCTAATTGCTGCTATCTTAAGGGTAAAACTTTAGAAGGTCTAATATTTTGGTGCTAGTAGCCAGGATTTGATCCTCGATCTTCTTTATAGAAATGTTGGTGTGCTATCCACTTGTCTAGGGTCTCCAAAGTAATACTTTAATCAACTAACTTATTTGAATGCTTTCAAGAGGAATATACAGGTTTTGCTAACATCTATGCTAGGTTGACTAAGTGGCTTATCAGTTAGGTAAGATATATGTGTAGAAGGCTTCTTTTATTCTTATTTTTCTTGTGTGTGGCTCATTCATAGTATTATTCCAATTTATTGTATAGTCTTTATCTCTGAAATTATGAAGTGTTGCATAGGTATATACTATGATCATACTGCACTGGTCCCCTTTTTACAGGAAGGATACAAACATGCTGGAAGAAGTGTGTGTGTGTGTGTGTGTGTGTGTGTAGATGGCTTAATAAAACAAAAATTTAATTTGGTAGATTAAGGGCAAACTGAGCCAGTTGAGGAACAGGATGCATGACTGATCCCACAACATTGTATAATGGCAGTAATGTCCTCAACATTCAATGAGCAATAGAAATTGGGCCTATGTGTGAACCATCGTCATCCACATAGAACATGGTTGAAGTCACCATTATTTGAAAATACATGATAAAATTAAAATTTTGTAACAAAAGCTAATTAAAACAAACATCAAAGTTTTGTTAACAAATGCAGATTTTGTCAACTTGAACTTAGACGAAAAATATGAACATCTGTATTCAATGCAATGCTGCTGATTAAAAAAAAAGTTATCACGATTGCAAGGGCATAGTGGAGTTACTGTACATAGAGGTTCCTATTGGTGGAAAGCTATTGTCACATGATGACGTCATCATACATTAGTGTAGTTCATGTTAAAGACATGAATTTAGGTGGGAGTTAGATCAAGGCTAGTGGCATGCAAATCTCATAAAGGAAATAGCATTTCTGTGTGTGAAAATGAGTATCTCTCGGAAATACATTTCCCAAACAGTATTACCTCATTTCACCGAAAGCTATGTGGACCTTGATTTGCCCACTAAGCATTGCTAAACTTTTCAACAATGCACCAGTCTTTTATACCCCTACCTTTTTGTGCTATTGCCACCTATACTAGCACAGGCAGCTCCCTCTACCATTGCAGCACAATTCTCACTTTCTCGATGGAATTCTTGTGTATAGACATGTGTTTTATGTCATTCCCCATGTGACTAGAAAATTTTGATTGTGTTTGATCACAAACTTATATCAGGTTCAACTTCAAGTTTGACTTCTTATGTTTGGTTTCCTTTGTTTCTACTCATTGTTTTAGTAATGTTTCTGTTTCCAAATTCTGATTTGTTCATATGAATTTGAGATTTAATATGACGGATGTTGAAATTCCTGCCATAAGTAGAATACTAGTCCCCAAGTCTCAGGGTTGATAATGTCTGCTGGGGAAGCACAGGCTTTAGTTCATGGGGAGTTTGTGTCTTATGTTCGGCTGATGATTTTTTCCTTTCACGTTACAATTTTTGTGAAGAGGGATATAACTAATGTGTGGAAATTGTCTTTTTACCCCACTTTCCTCCTGTTACCACATCTCCACATAATCTGCTAGCTTAGGTATTGTTCTTTTCCCAGGAGATCTATGGTAAGTTTGTCAGTGTATTTCTCACTCCCTGTAGGCATACCCTTTTCAGTGTTTTTATGTGAGCTTGTGTGGATGGACCTAATTTCTGCACTCAATAACTTAGGTCATTCATGTCTTCTCTGCTCAGTTCTGCGTAAGTTAGATTTTTATACTTCTTTTACCATCAAGGTTAATTTAGTTTTTGTTTGCATTTTTACCTCTTTTTACTGTTACTATTAATTTTTTTTGCAAGTTCCTTTTTCTTTACTATTTGTCACATCCAATTGGGGATTAGATTTGAGTTAAACTTTGTTATTGTTAACTGGGTACCTTTTTCTTCTCATGTTTTAGGGTTGGTTTTATTTTCATGTCCTTTGTCTTATAGATTCTTTGGGTGGACTTCTATGTTTGATATTTAAGGGTCGTTTATCTTCTAAGTTCCTTTAGTGGTTTTGTACTCTAGGTGTTACTTATTGTTTTCTATTTTGGGTCGAATTTCATAGATTTGCAGGTTTGTTATATTTATGTACTTTGTAGACTTTACATGTTTCTGTATTTTGTTAGTTTGTTAGTAATGAGTACTTGCTTTCAGCATGTTTAGTTTGTCTCTTTGCCTACACTTCATGACAGTTTCTTGGTTTTTACAGGTTCTTTCTGTGGGTTTCTGCCTTCCGTTTTGCTTCCCCTCTATCCACTTTCCAGATTTCCTTCCTTCCTCCTTGGGATTGTACCTCTTCCAGTTATCTTGGCGAATCTGTTCGAGACCTACCATGCTAAGGAGCTATTGAACGGGTGGTGCCCTCTCAACCGCGGTTTTTCTCTCATTTATTTGTTGTCTTTTGGGATTGTGGGTGTCTTTGGAAGCCCTCATTTCCTTAGGTTGGGCACACATGCATTCCCTTCACTGGATGCTTCTCACCCACTGGAATTTCCTCAAAGATCCCTTAGACCATCCCATCTCCCTTTCACCTTGGATCAGGGCCAGCTTTGCTTGGTGGCTCAACAGGGACTTCACCATGCTTGGGTTTCCATTTCATCCACCTCGTATCAAGTCTAATCTGTTTAAAGATGCTTCTTTGGTGGGCTTTCCTTGATTCCACAGAGATTTTGGGTCAGTAGTCAGTCAAGGAGGCTACTCTTCATTTCCACATCCTGGAACCTCTTGCAGTTTATTGAGTTCTGTATCATTTCCTCCCATTCCTGCGAGGGTGGTGGTTATGGTTCATTCTGACTATTCCACTGTCGTCAGCTGTATTACTAAGCAAGGGGGACCAAGTCCAGATATCCGTGTTTTCACACTCTGGTTCTCCTGTACTAGACCAATAACCATGACATGGAGTGTCATGTTTCCAGAGTTATAAATCTTGTGGCCAATTCCTTATCTCATCCCAACCAGGTTCTCCCAACGAAGTGGTCTCTTCATCCTCAGGTTTTTCCGTGGGTCTGATCTCAACTGGGAACTCCACATATATATGCATTTCTCACTCACTGGAATGCCAAACTTCCCTCCTTTTTTGGTCTCCAGTTCCTCACCCCTCAGCTCTGGGGGTGAATGCTTTCAGTCCAGATAGGAGGGGTCTTCACCTATATGCCTACCCTACAATCAGACTCCTCTCTCCCATTAACCAGATCATCCTTGTTGTTTACTGCTGGCTGCTCCCTATTGGCCAGCTTAGATGTGGTTCCCTCTACTCTGGCCCTTACTGGAGCTACAGCCCCTACCCTTATCTCTGTCCTGATTACTACTCTTACAACTGCGATTGGATGATTTTCATCCCAATGTCCCCACTCTCCAACTTCAAGTGTGAATTTTGTCTGGTCCTATGCCTCAACTCTGGGATTTGTCCCTTATGTAGCATCTTTCCTTGTCTGTACCATTTGCCCTTCCTCCTTGTCTATGTACCAGAGGCTTTGGTCTTACTTCAGACTTGGCTTCCAATCATCTCATCCTTTTGTTCCTCACCTGTTCCATTTCTTCATCTGTTTGTTTGTTCAGGGTTTGTATGTTTCAACTGTTGCTCTTTTAGGGCTACCCTGTCAAACATCTTCCTTTCTCCCACTTCCGGAATGTCTTCTCTTCCCCAGTTATTCCCTCCTTTTCCTTTGTTCTGCTGGTTTGGGATCTCAGTGTTGTCCTTCATACCCTGTCCAGTTCTCCCTTTGAACCCATTGCAACATATTCCTTGTACATCTTTCCCTTAAGACATATTTCCTTCCCCTCCTAGCATGTGGTCATCATCATTCTGATATTTGCCATTAATGTTTCCCACATCCTTTACCATTCCTCATATGTTATCTCATCTGTTCTCCCATTCGGATCCAAATCATCTACTTGTCCAGTTCATTACCTGCTATGTTATATGGCTTGTACTGCCTCCTTTCATTGGTTCTCATTCCTGCCTCTTTTTTCCACCTATTACACTCACTGGTTGGGTTCATGAGCTCATACGACTGCCAGATTCTGATGTGTCCATGGACGGTTGCCATCTACTTCATGTTTCTTCACACCAAATGTGTCGTCTAACTATGTCTTTAGCTGCTCACAACCTCTGTCTTTTGGAGGAGATCATTCAGGTTGGTATGTGAACTACTCCCAATACATTTGTCACTCTTTATCTGCACAATATAGATGTCTTTCTTCTGTGGTGATTCTACACACATTTGTTCAGCTTTGCCTGGGGTAAGTTGACATATTATTCGTTTTTACATTAAGCTATTGATATACAGTATCCCACCTGGTGGCAGTGTTGCCTGGTCAGTTATGCTGAATATTATATCTCAGTACTAAATCTGTATATATCCATAATACTTGCTGTGGAGATGGGGTTGTTTCTGTAAGACCACTGGCTGCTTATCCAGTGTGTATATGTCTTTTTTTTTTTTTTATAAGCACTGTATCATATATAAAGGACCATCACTCATGGACTTCATGAGTAAAGCAGATTGGGATTTTTGCCTATCTCTGCTGACCAATGATTCTTACAGTTGGGTCTTTCTACTTTCCAAACTCAGACACCCATTGCGGTTCCCAGTCACTGGAGTGGTGGACCGTGGAGGTTTCCTCTGGATTGGGATTTGTATGATATAACAAACTTCATACTCATATATACCCACTCTTTGAGAAGAGCACTATTGTCATTATATTTCATATTATACAACATCATAATACACTCAATCCAAGGTGCTTCTTCCAGATGTTTTCCTGCCTGGATGGACCATACTTGCTATACTCAAGAAAACACAAGGCACTTCTCCCAGATGTTTTTGCCCAGGCTGACCGCTCTTGTTGTTCCCTAATTGTTTTTTTATGCAAGGCGCTTCCACTGGATGGACTGCACTTGACATACTCAATAATATCACAGGGCACTTCCCCTGGATGTTTTTCCCTGGGCGGCCCACACTTGTTGATCCCTAAATAATTTATGTACAAGACATGAAACAAACAATTCTGTGCAAGGCACTTCAACTGGATGTTTTCTACCTGGACAGACTACACTTGTCATACTACATTATATCACGAAGTGTCTCTCCCAGATGTTTTTTGTGTGGGTGGATTGCATTTGTTGATCTATAAATATATTACGTTGAAGATATAAAATGACAGTTTTATGCAAGGTGCTAACACTGAATGTTCTCTGCCCGGATAGACCACGCTTGACCTACTCCATAATACCACAAGGCGTTTCCCCCAGATGTTTTACCCGGGCTGACCGCACTTGTTGATCACACAATCTATTACGTACAAAATATGAAACAACAAATACTATGCAAGGTGCTTCCACTGGATGTTTTCTGCTCGGATGGACTGCACTTGACATAATCCAACATATACCAAGGTGCTACCCCAGATGTTTGGCCCGGGCTGACCACACTTTGCTTTCTTAATATAAATCTAAGGCACTTCCCCTGGATGTTTTTTGTCTGGACGAACTGTAGTTGTTGATCTTACAATCTTATGCAAGGTGCTTTCACTTTTGTTTTTGACAGGTGGACCACACTTGGCATAATCCGGCATATTCCAAGGTGCTTCCCCTGGATGTTTTTTGCCCAGTCGAACTGCACATAACCTATCTATATACATTTATGGTCCTTTAGCCGTATCTACATATTCTTATAGCTAATTCTTCAAATCTGACTATGATTGTGTCATGTGCTCATGCTTATTACATATGTGGACATCTTACATACTATCTGTTGTCCATGGGCAGAACCTGTATCACTTGACATAGTCCTGTCTAATATGTTCCGCCCTATGTGTCTTACTTTGTTCGTTACTGGACAAAGAGCTACCTGTTCCAGAAGTAGTACTATATCCTACAGGTGTGCCTCCTTTTATAATTGTGGCACAACTGTTCTTTCATGGTGGTTGTTCTCTTCTTGTTTGATTACTTTTGTACCTTCACCAGCCCATCACCAGCTTTGGGTGAGTGGAGGTTGTACTGTTTCAGAAGTTAACGTTTTCTAACATTGTAAATTTTTGAATTATTATATTTTCACTTGCATACTTTTGATGTTTTCTAGATCCCAAATAAGGTGTTTTACTCACATTTAATTTTATTATATCAATTAGTAAATGTTTAATATTTAATTTTTTACAAATGATGAACCAAGTATATATTGTTATCAATTCATGACACTTGGGTTCATTACATGCAGATAATCTTTTGCTTGATTATCATAATTACATCTTTATTATCAATATAATTTAATTTATACTTGCTTACATATTTTAAAGGAAATCTTACCAAAGTTTTATACAATTTACATTATCTATTTTATTCTAATTTAAAATTTAAAAGAAATTAAGTAAATAAATCTCAGGATTCTATTAGTACTTTTACTACAGCGGAACATTCACTTGTTTTCAGCAGTCACATCTAAAGTCCTCTTGCACCAGAACACTATTTCAACATTGCTTTTTTAAAACAGCTTAATTGTTTTTCGAGGGCTCAGGAACTCTTAGGACCTGAAAATGGCTATTACCTCAACTTTGCAAATTTTTTTCATATTAGTTTGTAATTCTAAGACTTTTGAGATTATAAGAAATAAGATAAAAATGATGAGTGAACCGTTTCTTTATTTATAATTCTGTTATATGCTCTAACTAATCTCTTAAGACATTACTTCCACCATGTCATATGTTTGCAACAATGAGCTATATATTTTACATATGTTGAGTACAATTTAATGAACATGTTTACTTTACTTAGTCATAATCTAGGTTTTCATATGGAATTACATTTATAATTCATTTGAATATCATTTTCTAAAACACAGAGATATCATTACATCCAAGGGTTCTTGGGGAGTTTCTCACACAAGAGTTCCTACAGAATCAAGACCAGGCCATGTTGCTTTAATTGCAGGATTTTATGAGGATGTCAGTGCAGTGGCCAAAGGGTGGAAAGAAAATCCAGTGGAATTTGACTCTGTTTTCAATCAGAGCAGGTTCACATGGTCATGGGGAAGTCCAGATATTCTGCCTATGTTTGCCAAAGGTAAACTGTATAAGATGATCAGTTATCAGTGGGGTAGTATTAAACTATTTTAAAAGTTGGCTATGAATAGTTAGGTTTTGTAGGTTTCATTGTCCTTTCTAATTTGGACTTTTGAGTAGTTGTTTTTCTTGCTAGATAAAAAATTGTATAATTTAAAATTGAAATAGTTAAAGTTAATGTCCTTCATTTTCTTTAATAATTTTCACAGTATATAGATAATATAAGTAAATTTTATATTCTAATTTTCTGTTATGATTTATTTGGGCAATTATAGTTTTTGAGTGTTTGTTATATGTACAATACTTTTATCTGTTCAAAATGCAATACAATGTGTTAAATTTAAATATACAGGAGAAAAATATGTTTTATAAAGGAGACAAAATAGTTAATAAAGTAGATGAATTATTTTCAGATAGATAACAATAAAAATTCACAAATGTTTTATTAATGGTCACTTTTCAAAAGTAAAATATATTTGACCTATACAAAATGTTATTTGTTATTTTTGAAAATAACAAGCTGGAGGTAGAGCTCAGAGTTTGATATAGTTAATTACCTTTGAGTATGAATTACATTTATTAGTTATGTAAAATATTCAATTAATTGAAATTACAATTAAGGTGATTAATGTCATAACTAAGCAACTAATCAAAATTATGATTAAGTTGATCAGTCATGAAAATAATTAACTAATAAAAATAAGTGTTTCTGATTATTGTTGTTTTCAATTATTCCAACTATCTGAATCTAATGTAAAAATACTTGATTAGTTGCATGTAATGAACTAATAAGTCTGACAATTAATCAGTTAAAATATGTTGCCAATATCCTAGATGTAGCTGGAAGAGTCCTTATTATGCAAACTTATGTTCATAAATAAGTTCTGTAATAATTAATACTAATTGTGATTCTTTAGAATATATTAGCAAAAACATGGATAAATTAAAATGTCTTATGAAGAAACCCATTTTTCTTCAAAGTAGTATTTTTTATTTGTGTAAAGTGTTCAATATTTTCTTAGTGTGAATATATTTTAGTAAGGACCCATTTTTGTTTTAAGAATTTAAAACATACCTAATTATAGATTATTAACCAGTCTGTTATCATAAATTTCATATTGTTCTTTTTTTACTTTCTGAACTGTTTGTAATTATTTTGCCTTTCTTCCATATTTAGGTGTTTTTTATCTAATATTTTGTTAACTTTAAACACCAACCAGTACAATTCCATAGAAAAAAACAAAATCAAAGGATGTATCTGTTAAAAGAGTTGGGTAGAGAAAAAACATTTGTAGATTGAGTTTTTAACTTTGAACCTTTTATTGTAACATTAGCTGAATAGATACAACATATCTTAACTTGCCAAGGCTTCTCTAATTGAAGGTGCTGTTGGTAATCATGTCTTCACACACACCTATCCAGCGGAACTTGAAGATTTTGCTGCAAAGGACATGGCAAAATTGGACACTTGGGTCTTTGACCAGTTTAAGGTTAGTGAATAATTTTCTTAAATTTCTAACCTTTCATTTTAAGTTGTACAGTGAGTATTTTCTCTGGACTCTTGTGATATTTCTAAAGGCAAAAGCAAACCATAAAGACACTACTTATAATTCAGATTGTCAGGATTCAATCCTTAGTCTTCTTGATTGAGAGACTGGTATGCTCTCTGCTTCTCTCTTGGGTCTTTCCACAGATATACAACAAATTTCTGCCTATATACAAAAATTGGCACATGTGTATGCTTTTTTTTTATATATCCGTGTCTCAGTTTGTTATAAAAGCAGGAATACTTGCACTATATCATACTGGGTTGTGTAGGCATTTCATATGTTTTGTCCCTGTTTTTATTAATGCTGGAACTTCTGAACTGTTTTTTATTTAGTATCTATGTAGTTTTGGCATAAACATGTAGTTTAGAAAACTCTTGTAGCTGCCTTTTCTCGTTTCTTTGTTCTTTATAGTAGGTAATATCTATACCTAATAAGATGTTGTGGTCTACTGTCCTTAAGTTGGATGTGTAGATGATATCATTATGTTACAACCAGTGAATGCTGTGAGAGAATAACAGTCATAGGTGATTCACTGGAAAGAGAAAATCGGTTTTACCTGAAAATACAACACTACAGTCACTGTAAATTGAATTTCTTTGCTTTCTTTTCCTTGTGTGTTATGACAGTCTGTTTAGACAGTCAACTGAGTGTTGGTGAGACCAACTTATGGCTAGCGAGGACCGTGAACAGACCATCTGAAACAAAGTGAGTGTAAATCGTGTGAACATTGTTTTTTTATTGTCTTATCAAAAGACACACCTACACACCCTGTAAAATCCTAGTTTGTGATATAACTCCATTCTTAAGGGAACGTCAGTAAACCTGATGAAGAATGTAATTCCCCATACACTATAACTTATTTAATATATATGATGTGTTTCTACAGAAACAAGTATTTCAGAAACTTGTCTGTTGTTTTGTAATACTTTTATCAATAGATTTTTTGCTGGTTACAACATCATGTTGATATCACTATTGAATGTTTTTTTTTTCAAGGAATTTCTTCTTCAAGCCAAGAAAAACAGCACTTTGATGGATATGGTAAATCAAGATCGTGTTATATTTTTCCTGCACTTGTTAGGCTTAGATACAAATGGTCATGGACACAGTCCTGGCTCAGTGTAAGTATTAACATATGAGAATGAAGTTGGTCACTTGGAACTGTGGAATTATGCATACTATAACTCTAAATATACTACATGTTTTTGCAAAAGTTTTAGTAAACAGTAAAAGTATGTTGTATGCATTAAAAAAAAATTTTTTTAGTAAAATATTAGTCCTAAAAATTTTACTATGAATTTTCAAAGCTTTTCATGAGTCAGTCTGAGTAAAAGATGATTTTTATGTTGAAAATAAAAATAACACTTTTCATCTTTGTTTCATATTTCATTTGCGTAACTTCTACAACCTCCTAAATGGATATTAAAAGATTTGTTTTTTTAAATTTTCAGTTACACTTTATATTTTCTCTTATTTTATCTTGATCAACATTAACCGTAGAGAAATCATTAATGTAAAGCAAAATGAAAAGTTGAAAAATATTAAATAAAATGAATAATACCATTTTTTCATGCATTGACAGCAGTATTGATCTGGAAGTTACAAGTTATTTATTGTAACAGTTTCAAGTGTTAAATGTTTCATATCTGTTTTCTTTTGATTTTATGGTTTTATTGTGGTAGTTTTCACCCACTGGAGCAGGAATCTTTGCATCAAAAGTAATGAATCACAGTGGGAGTCCATTAGCTGTTTCCCATAGAGATAATGTAAACAATATGTGATCTGAATGTCATGTTTCACACTAGAATGTAATTTTATACATTGTATGTTACAGAAGTTTTGTTAGACAAAGCTGAAAAGTTTATAACTTTTACATTGTACTTAAATTTGTTACAAAATATATCACAATAAGTGGAAAATTTACTTAAAAATAAGGATTTGTATTACTTACAATGTACTCTAGCAATTTGTGCTTAAGTAAAAATATTTAACATTCTCCCCTAAGCCTTATTGAGTTTTACAGATTGGACTGTCGAGGAAAAAAAAGTCATTCAGCTTTTAGATATGCATTTTAGAACTTAAATGTACAACATACTAGAATAGAATGTCTGAACAATACTATAATTTATCAGTCTTTCTATGTGAGTTATAAATAGCCTAAAAACATTCTGTTACTGTTTGGAGTGTCAATTCCAATCAACAAAAACCAATTAATTCTGATTAATGGTTTATGGCAGGTACACTGAATGCTGTATTGCATGTTTTACATAGAGAAGCATCTGTTCTTTCTATTGATTATAAACATGTTCATTAACTACATAAAGCTGATTAGCAAACAATCCCGAAAGAATGGGGGGTTATGGGTTTGACAAATTTATTGATATCTCAACAAATAAAGAAGATAGGAGGTACAGTTTTTAGATATTTGTTTATAATTATATATAGTTTGTGTTTCTAATTTGTTAAAACTGCAGCATCCTATTTTAGAAGTTAAAAAATTCTTAAGTAGAGAAATCAAAGCTCAGACACATCAAGAGTTCTTTATTTTTCAAATTAAAAAGGCAAATTAAAAATAATAGAAGAATTTGAATTATAAATGTCATGTATATTGACATACATTGATAAAATAAAGCTGTTTACATTTTGAATGTAACACTGTATTGAAGGAATTAACTTACATGTGCTTGTGAATAGTGTGCACCAATAATATTGGACAACAAAAAATTTCCTACTGGAGAAAACTCAAGTGATTTGGGGTAATTTGATGGTTCTGATTTTAAAATGTAGTCAGAATTTGTACATCTCTTCTAGATTTTGAGTTATTGTAATATCTCAATATTTTATCAGCACTATGTGAAATACAATGCACTCAACTCGATACAATAGATTTATGCTGTGAAATTAAGTTTACTTGGATAGTTTAATGGATAAAAGGCATACATTTTTGATAGCTTCAAACATTGACTGTACCGTATTGGTGTGAAATTCCAAATTTATTGTT
>NW_013666682.1:204334-209813 GCF_000517525.1 Limulus polyphemus
TTCTTCCTTACATTATACCCATGTTGTAATCAAATTCTGCAAACCTTGGTTTTTAAAATCTTTTAAACTCTAGTTCTGTAAACATAAATTCTTTTATATTTTTTAGAAAATAATTTAAAATGCTGGCTGCCTCCAATTCAAGTAAAGTCAAAGTGCAAAAATTGTCCAAACAGTTTCTGCTAAATTTGTGTAAAATATGTTACAGTTTTATGAAGGAAAAATATCACACATAAGGTAAAGGTAGCTTACTACCAATATTTTTGGTGTAAAAGTGGTGACCAAGAAAACAATTGGGCTCCACATGTGTGTTGTACAGTTTGCACATCTGGCTTGACACAGTGGTTGAATGAAAAGGAAGCAAGTATGCCATTTGCAGATCCCATGATATGGCGTGAGTTCAAAGATCATCTAACTGACTGTTATTTTTGAATGACTAATCTTTCTGGATATCCAGGGAAAACTAAATAATACATTAAATATCCAGATGTTGCATCTGCAATGAAACCAGTACCTCATGGGGATGGTCTTCCAGAGCCACATCCACTATCGAATTGGGAAACAGAAGAGTTATCCTGGAAAGAAGACAATGAATCATTTTCATCCTCTTCATCTAGTAATTCTACTCCTGTAGTACCTCAACATAACCTGCCTCATCTGAACACAAACAAGAAGAGCTAAATGATCTGATTTGTGACTTGTCTCTATCAAAGCAGCATATGTAAGAATATTATGAATAAATCTATCATAACTCAAAAACTAGAGGTGGTAAGTAATTTTCAATAGGATTTTTTAGAATGAGCATCATCAAATTACTTAGAAACAGTTGCATTTTTTCAAGTTTAGAATTATATTTTTGTGAAAGAGAGTAAATAGTAATACAAAAACATTAAACTGAGAGAAAATGTTACTAGGACTTGGAAGGAGTTTCAACTTGGTTAATAATATATTTTGAGATAATTTATGTCTATTACTTAAAAGTATATACAACGTTCTCATAATACACAATAATATGTCATTGTTCTGTTTGCTATTTATCAAAAATGGATTATTGTGTTTCCAAAGAAAATGCCTCTTCTGATTGAATTAGTTTTGCTGAACATCATGTAAAGTTTATAAGTGCATAACTAATAGCAACTGTCACTGTTTTTAGACCTGTATACTCAGCTGATTCAGCTCTACTCAGGTAACAGTTCATTATAGGGTATCGTGAACATATTAATTTAAGATCTGGTACATTTTATTATCTTTTATTTATAATAAAAAATAAGCAGATGTAAATTATTCATTGTGAAATGTTCTTGTATTTGTCATTAAAGTTTTCAAATATTTACATATTTTATTTCTTGTGACATTGTTACATAAAAGTGTGTGTATTGAATAAATTCAGAAAAAATATTTTTACCCTATCTTTAAGAACCATCAACTGTAGATAATTATAAGGCAGAATATAAAATTAGAATCACCTGTGTTCTTGATCTGCTATCATAGATTTGAAGGAATATGTGAAACCATGTGTCCTTGTTTGATACACGTTGATAAACAACAGAAAGAGCTTTTTCTAATTTACAAGGGTCTCATTAAGGAAATTTCTGGCAAGCAAATGTGGACTGTTTCCTTCTGATAGTTTATGTATAATGGTTGCTCTTGAGCTTTGAGCAAATAGAATAATTTCTTAACCTATTTATAGTTTAGTTAGAAAGACAATTAAATCTTAGTATTGAATGATATTCTGTTCCAGTTCATGATAATATTTTAATTGTAAAATGCATATTTGAAAAGTACATGACCTTTTTTCTTTTGAAGAACTATTTATTGAAAAAAAGTAAATTATAACACTGTATGGTTTTCACTTTCAAAGATCATTTTAGTCAAGTGCTTTGCTCATGATGTTTACAATACCTAACTAATGACCTGCCAGTTTGATTTATTGCCTTGGGTAGAAAAATTACTACATCAGTGGGTGCAATAGAACAATAAAATGAAAGAAATGTGGAGACAGGTTAACAGTTGAAACTGTGAAGATATGAAAACCAGCAATTGGGTAAAATAAACATTGAAAGGAGAAGAAAATTAGCTATGGCTCATTTTATGTCAAATTTTTAAAATTTTCATTTCATAGTTCATTGATGATTTTGCTGCAATTAGTGTCAAGGTAGAGGAATAAAAGGTAAAGTACAAATATTTACCAAAACAATCTTTCGATATTCATTTAGGAAGTTCTAGAGGTTATGCAAATAAAATGTGAAATTGTAAAATAAAAAAACAATTGTATTCTTAATGTGAATTTCACCTTGTACTCAGATTGGCTCTGCAAAGCTTCCAAAATTCACAGACAAAGCTTTAGTAGAATTACTTCATTGAAAATTTGATTTTTTATGTACAACAGATTTGTAATGTTTTCTAAAAGCTTGCCAAATTTTGTATTCATAATGTGAATTTCACCTTGTACTCAGAATGGCTCTGCAAAGCTTCCAAAATTTACAGACAAATCTTTAATAGAATTACTTCATTGAAAATTTTATTTTTTATGTACAACAGATTTGTAATGTTTTCTAAAAGCTTGCCAAATTTTGTGAAAATACAATTAGTAAATTCAGAAATACAGTAAATGTTACTCTATATTTTCACTAATACATTGTTGGTCCAGTGTACTGATGCTGTGCACAGAATGTTAATTAAAAAGACCTGTGAGTTTAATTTTAAACTAAAAGAATTATTGAATAAATAATGAAAAAAATCTTTGATATTACTGTGTAGGCTTTTCATAAAATACTTTTTCTTTTGTACAGTAATCGTCACTATTTACACAGCTACAAAATTAGATGTTATATTTTTAAAACTTTATTCTTTTTTGGCCTTTATGTTTAAAATATTGAAAATATGCTTGTCTTGTGGCAGACATTAATGTGAAAAGTATTATAAGATCACTAAAACATTTATTACAATTTTAGCTGGTAGAAAAGAATTCAATGTTTACCTTATTTTTAGGGAATACCTTGAAAACATTCGTACAGTGGACAAAGGCTTAAAGGAATGTGTGGATCTCCTCAGTGAATATTTTGGCCATGATAATAAGACTTCTTTTATATTTACTTCTGATCATGGGATGACAGATTGGGGTACTTTTCTTTAATGAAGATTTTGATTCTTAGAACTTAATCATTATTTTTAGTGAAATTAGACACATTCTCATTTCAATAAGATAATATTTTGTATTTTTGATAAAAGTATGTTAATATATAGCATCCATTTTGTTTTATATAATTATTATTTTAGAATTATTTTTTTTGCTCTGCTAAGTAAAAATTAATAAAATGTCGTACAAGAAATAGAATTGTGTTAAAACTGATCAAAACCATTTAATCCACTGTAAACATAAAATCCTAAAGTCTACTACTGTAGTAGATTTATTTGTATTTTTGGTCCAGGTTCTCATGGGATGGGTCATCCACATGAAACTCTGACTCCCATAGTTGCCTGGGGAGCTGGTGTAAGAGGACCCATCGGTGCAGGAAGAGATCTGTACCGAGATGGCCTTTCTGAAGGTATGGTTTCTAAAAACATAAATAATTCTTTGTTTGATGTCTTATTCAACAGTTACTGTTACTGTGTAAAAACACTGCTGGATTAATTAAGTTAAAAGCCAGAGTGAAAAGTAATAAAGAAAAAACAAATATTTGTGATAGTTTTTAGGTACTTGTTGTATGCAGTTCTCTTCAGAGGAATTTTAAAATTTAGCAAATGATATTTTTTGTTTTATTAATGTTACCTGTTGATAAGATTTTTAGATCATATAAAGCATTACAATGTAATGAAAACTCACTTAGAAATGAACACAGGATCTCTCCTTTAATCACAATGAAAGTAGTGTTTTTGGGTCGCAAGACAAGGAACAAGAAATTCTTGTTATTGTTTCTTAGGGGTATTGCACACACTGTTGGAAATTTCAGAATCTGCTGTATCCAACTAGCACAATCCATCTGATGATGATGTATTTTAGTCAGGAGTTATGAGCAGTCAAAAAGACAGTTTTAAAGTGGCTGCATTACTTTACCAGCAATGGTCACACACACTACTTGATTATTATCATTTCTCTTTTTTTTTACTCTCAAGTCAAAATGATGCAGCCTTTCATTTGTTTGTGTGAGGTTGGAGACCCTTTTCTTGAACTTTTGATCAGGTGGAAGGCTGCTACTACTATCACTACTTACCTTGTCAGTGGCAAACCTATTGTTGAGTGTAGCCACAGCATCTTTAGGCTTGATAGATGGATTTGCCTAAAATGGAGGCTGCCAAAAAAGTCCATTGTGATCACATCCACAGGGGCTGCACAGGTTGCAATTCAAATATCTCAGAATCTTACAATTGCAGGTAATCAAAGAAATAATGATTGATGATGACATGCTGAACAACAGCAAAGTTCCAGTCAGGGTTAGTATAACTTTGAGCCACCTGCTAAAGATCTGTTGGGCTTTGGTCTGAAAAATAGGTACAGCAATGGGCAAAGAAAAAGGCTCATGTAGCAGATCCATGAGTTACAAAACAAGTACTGTAATTAACTATGCAATTCTGCCAATGATGTGGCCAGTCATAACTTGGTTAAGTTTTGTCTGATTTGGAAACTAAATTGTAATTGTCATATCATATGCTAAATCTTGAATAAGTTTTGCCAAAATCAGAAAAATCCTGGATTTTTCACACTTGACCCCTGCCACTGTATACCTCTGGTTGAGGGAGAGATCCTGTGTTAAGTAAACTATAAATTAAAATATTATTAACTTTATAAATAGCTAAATGATATACAGAACAATGCTGTAACCTGAACATAAAAATCTAAGTGTAAAATAGTGATCTTTTAATTTGTTGTCTCAGCTTTTATGTTTCTAAAAAAAAAACTTTTTTAAATGCTTCTTGGTAGCCTGGAAGCTCTCAATCTTTCGTCGAACAGATGTTGGACAGGCTGATGTGGCTCCACTAATATCTATATTGTTAGGAATATCTATACCAGTCAACTCAATCGTAAGTTATCTTCATTAATTTTAGCCAAGTTTTTAAAAAAACTATAAATGATGCTCATTTGTTTAATTACTTACTGCAATGGCCAACATTTTGGTCAAATGATAACACTAAAATAATATACACTATATTCCTAAAAAACAACTAAATTGAAAAAATAATGCTTATAGTTTTGTAACACTTACAATAATTGTTTAACTTGGATAAAGGGCTTTTCATAGAGCTATAATTTATAATAATAGTAATAACAAGATGATTAAAAATTGTTAATTTAAAAAGGGGAACTTGGATCATCAAAAACAGTACAGAAACAAGTTGAATCTAAATACAAAGGTTATATTTCAAACCTACAACAAGAGACTCTAAAAAATGTAAACAATATAGGCTGGAAATTAGTGTCTACATTATATTTAAGTTATAAATCTCTGTTTTTACTCCACTAAAATTGATAAGTACTGTACAC
>NW_013666682.1:209907-212151 GCF_000517525.1 Limulus polyphemus
TTATATTTTCAAAACCTACAACAAGAGCTACTAAAAAATGTAAACAATATAGGCTGGAAATTAGTGTCTACATTACTTTCTCAAGCTAAAAATCCACATTTTGACTCCATGTGTACAGTACTTATCAATTTTAGTGGAGTAAAAACAGAGATTTATAACTTAAATATAATGTAGACACTATTTCCAGCCTAGTTTGTTTACTTTAAAATTTTAAGTCTCTTATTTTAGGCTTGGAAATATAATCTTTGCATTTTGATTCAACTTGTTTCTGTACATTTTTTGATAATCCCTATTCCCCCTTTTAAATTAACAATTTTAGTTATTTTGTTTCTTAAGTTTTTTATGTCCATTTATGGAGAATAAATTTTAAGCTACATACAGACATACATACATATGCTTTCAGTTTTTCAACAGTTTATGTTTGCATTGGCTTTTTTCCACCCAACCATTATTTACTGAGCCAGTTTTTTTTTTTGTGTAAACATGCATTTAACAAAAGTCAAGTACTAAGGAAGCTACTCACAACAACATCGCATATATTATATATTTATAGCCATGTACATCAACTTTCAAGGAAAAATAATCAACTTTTTAAATAGGTCCTGGACATTCGCAGCATTTCATATAGTATATCTGTCTAGGTTTTGGCAAAATAGCCAGCCAATTATAGCTATAGGCTTGTGAAACAAAAGTATGAATAATGATAAAATAATACTAAAATACATACTAACAATTTCAGTGAGGTACAAAAATCAGTAGAACAAATATCATGACAAGAGTAGAGAAATCTACTATGGTAATCGTCTACTGTTAGAAAACTCACTGAAATTGTTGCAGAAAACCATGTAGAGACAAAGTACAACAGGGAACTCGAGTAACAATAAAGAACAGTGCACTTGAGAAATGATGAATCCTCAGTGTGGCAGTTTCCAATTAACGTGCTCTAAGTTGCACAAATTATTTTCCAAATAATTGCATTAGTATAACTCTGGATTTCTTCAATGGCGGAAAGTGAAGGACTTAAAGAAATTCCTGAGGGTGAAAAAATGAAGCTGCTAAAATTAATTTTAAAATTACTTTATGACATACTCAATACTGCATTCATTAATGTTGTCAAGTTTTCAGTAAAATATTTGTAGCAGTTTTCTATAATCAATAATAATAAGGCTAGAGATACTTTTATAAATATATACATTGTTTACTCTAATACAACTAAGTGTTTCAGACTAGTATAAAATGGAGCATTTCCAACTAGTATAATGGTGCTTAACCCTATCGGCATGGGTTTTCTTTACTGCACAAGGCATGCATGCGAGCAGCTCGCAGTAGCTCATAATGTAATTCGATAGTGTAACGTGAGCTGCATGTTCTCCAAGTGATTTACAACTTATAATAGCAGGAATAGTAGTTAGACACAGTTCAAAAGGGCAATAAAATTTTATTATAAATAGATGTATACTGTTACGAGCTAAAAGCTACTTAGAATAAACAAATGCAGTTTTGTGTTACAATTTGAAGTAATTCTAGAAATAAAAAAGGGTAATTTAGATTATTTTTTTGGTGGTTACGAGGTCAGTTAAATTGAGCAATCCTGTATAGGGTAGAGAAAATAACATAAAATATAAATTTTTACTTTAAAAAAAAAGTTTGGAAATGTGTTTAGGAGGTTTTAGGGATTACAAAGGAAATTTGAGATTTTTGAGATGAAGAAAAGTATTTTTAATCTTAACATGAAAATTACTTTGCACATGGACTATTCAAAACAAATACTCAATATATTCATGAACAAATCTTTATTTTAGTTTATTAAAAATACTTCACCAAAAAATATGACTTTTTTGTACGTGAAAGGCTTATAATGTTAACTGAAAGAACTATATTAAAGTTAGAAGTATTAAATTATATAGACTTTATATGAGTCACGTGGTTGGTCAAATTGTCCAAGCCCATATTGAGATAGTTAAATGGCTTCTACGTTTCTGTGATGATTGAATAGCTTATGTTGGTAGTGAAGAAGAACTTAGAAAATGTTAGAGGGTGGAAATCTCAACTTTCAAAAATAAACTTAAAAAATAGCACTATAATCTTTGCAGGAGTTTGTTTAGTAGCTGTGCACAGATTGTGATGCAGTATACATAGCAGTTTTTGCTGTAGGCTTTGATACTTGAATGGCTTCAAAGAGAAACTTGGCCAATAGCAATGAAAAAACTGATAAAATCTTTTCCTCTCTTTCAAGAATCAATA
>NW_013666682.1:212207-230105 GCF_000517525.1 Limulus polyphemus
AGACACAAGATTTAACAATACTGTGTACTCTCATTAAGAAGACACACGATTTAGCTGCTGTACCGTACATCAGCAAAGAGAAACTTGGCCAATAGCAATGAAAAAACTGATAAAATCTTTTCCTCTCTTTCAAGAATCAATATAAAAGTAGTCCTGACCTGTGCAGGAGTTTTTTGAATAGGTTTGCCCAGGTTTGAATAAAATATTATAGCTGTGTTTTCTCTAGGCTTTTGAAACAAGAATAATATTATAAAGAACAAATGGATGAATTTTGAATTTTATCTAACAATTGAAAAATCAACTTTTTTGCTATGATCAATATTTTAGCAGATTTAGCCGTTGAGATAGAAGGTCTTGAGTGTTGCTTCAAAAACAAGTCTGCTTTTTAAGATGGTTTTTGCCACCAATGTTCAATTACAATTTTTGTGAAATTCCTGGGCAAACCTTATTATGAACCACTCATGGTTCATGATGCTTTATTTATGTACATTATACTTTCCTCAGAAGAGTCATTAGAAAAAAAAAACGTTCTCTGTTTGTTATGCTTACTATTTTGTGTTAATGCCTCCATTTCTAACTCTTTTTATGTTTATTGAGATTCTTGTTTTATCAAAGTTATATTGACAAGCATATTTTGAGGTTATGAGACACAAGCTAGTAGATTAAATATTTTTTTATCCTTTTTTTTTCTGAAGTAATTCAATATGTTCTTAGTAGACTGATGAACAACTATTGTTTCAATTTTATCTGTTATATAGACTTCATTCGTGAGATAAGTTTCTGTATCTCTATGCACATTTTATCCAATATGCATTCCTTAAAATTACAACATAAAATTTTTGACACAAATAATGTTGCCATAAGTGCATTAATGAGGACAAATCATGGCAAATGCTGTGGCATGTCCTGAAGACATTCTTCCACTTAAAAACACACTTAGTATATGAACACGATACAAGGCAAGTGTCTTCACCAAGGTAATAAACTAAAAACATTAGGTTTTTTTCTAATGACTAATATTTTTCAATTAAATCATAAAATAAGAGGCAGTTTTCCAAGTTATACTTTAGGCATTAACTTTGTCATGTTCTACTTATAAGACATTCAACATTCCCAGCAAAGAAAAATCAAATTGATGCTTGTGTTGTTTGATGTTAGAAAAATACAGTGAAATAGCCCTAACAATTAAAATAATATCTTTTCTGTTTGATCTCTATGAAGTAGTAGCTAAATCATATCAAACTATTGTAAATTTAATCCTATGGATATGAGAAGGTCAAAATGTGCATGTCATGACCTTTTTACAGAGTTAAATTCAAAATTTAAACTAATTTATTATCAATGTATATTAAAAAAATTGTCATCAAAATTTAGTTTATAATTAATTATACTTAAATTTTGATATCTTAATTTCAAATAGATATTTAAATAAATTCTCATACTACACCTCTGACTCACTTGACATGGTGGTGCTGTGATTTCTCATGTATAGATATTTTCTGTTCTCTTGTAAGGGCTACAGATTGTTGAACTAATTTGAAACACACATTATAGAAAAAATCTTTCTTCCCCTCTTTGACATTTTGTTTCATCGGAACTTTAGGCAGAGTAGACATAGTAGGTTTGAGAATTTTTATGAACTGCAGCTACCCACATAATAAAATAGGTTTGAGTTTTTGAATTCTATGCTAAGGCCTTCTTCAGGTCATTGTAGGTACTTGTGTAAGGTCACACTACACATGGTTTTGACAGAGTACATGCCAATTCTGGTTTTGCATCACATTTGGATCACAAATGTTTTATTGATTAAACTAATAAAGTGTAAAATCTGGTAGACAGAAAATTATTAATCGTTTTTTAGTAAATAGTTTAACTGTGAAAGAAATGCAGTGCTTTACAGAAATATCTCAACAGATAGGTCTACACATTCAAAACTATAGTATAAACTTTTACAAATTTAACATTTGCATTAATCTGATACAGCAATCCATTAAATTCATTCGTAACTGAAATATTCTAGTTATTCATTACAAGGTTTATTTTTATATAAAGTATTAATATTTAATGCTATTCAAAGGAAAAATCAGAATATTTTTCTTAAGGTGGCATTGTTTTTTTTGTAGTTGTACTTGATGGTTTTTATAAAATGCTATGGCTTTGCCATATGTTGTCTTTAGTTTTGTTGGCTATTATGGTTCCAATATAGCTTATTAATTTTTATTACTGAAATATGCATAAAAATAAGTGAAGCTCATTAGGACTAACCGTATCTTCAATCAATATAATCTTCCAAAACAATAGTTTATTTTAAGCAGCTTTTATTTTAAATAAAGTCTCAATTTAAGAATTTATCTATATATACCTTTTAATAATTCGTATTGCACCTTCATTTATATTACTGAAGCTAGGTCTTTTTTATATATTAAAGTAGTTTAATTATAAAGAATAGATGTGCAAACTGACACTTATACCTATCTAATGAAAATACCAATCTTGAAAAAATTTGGACAGTTTGCCAATATAAGATTGGTGTATAAAACTTTTTTCTCTATATTAAAATATTGTTATTACAAAACACTTGCAGTTACTCATAAAACATTATTACTGTGAATCTTGTATCTATCACATCTTAATAGTTGTTTGTCAAGCAATTTGCTAATATAAATAATGTCTTGACTACTATTATTTCTGTCATATCCCAGCTGGTCTGAAGAGCGCTGGTATTGGATGAAAGGCCTTGTCAGCACTGGATATAGCAGATGTATGGTGGGTGACACATCACTGAATGCTGTTCTTTATTTTAACTCAAAAGTTTTTTTTTTCAGGGAGTTCTTCCTTTTGAATTTTTGGGAACAAATGCAAGACAGCAAGCATTAGCTGTGGAAACTAACATCAAGCAAATTTTAGAGCATTACCATTTAAAAGTAAAGCTGAAGAAAGAGTCTACTTTTTCAATTTTCTTCAGGCATTTCAGGTAGAATAAGTTAAAAGTTTTTATGGTACATACTGGTTAACACTTTATCATTTCCACTGTATATTTATGCATGCTAAACATCATCTCCACCTGTATATATACACCAAATGTCTCACACACAATTTAAGTGTCTCGTGCCTGGTTCATTGTGGTCAAAGCATTGCTACGGAAATGGAAAAACCCTTCCATGGATGATAAGGGGTTAATAATAAAAATTAACAATAATTTATGCAGAATGAAAATGTTTAGTAAACAGAACAATCTGAAAACTTACTTTTAACCAAACAAATTCAAAAAATTAATATATGTGCTCTTGAAGTTATGCTTTATTTTCTTATCTTAAATGATATGGTCAGTTTGATTTAGAATGACTCCTTCATGAAGTGAAATTACTCATATCTGATTATCTGAACATTCAACTTTAAATCTGTATTTAGTAAACTATCCCTGTAAATGAACTTGTTTTCCTTCTAAACAAAACTATTTAGTAATATATTAATTTCATATATTTTTTTTATATTGTATGTTTACGATAACAGCTTTCAATTTTTGTTATTTGGATTTTTTTTTCTAGAGATCTAACACCAGAAAGAGAGGTGTGTAATAACTCATTGTTTTTTTTATTTTATAAATGTAAGTATGTCATCACAAAATATTTAAATAAACTGATTTGACAATGGTTTTAAGGAAAATAATTTTTACTGTGTGTATATATAAAGCATATTTTAACAGCTACATATAGTCAAATGATACTGGCTGTATTGTGTTGAAAAAATAATCATTTACGTTTCTGTTACATAAATTTATTTTCTTTTTGTTTATGTCTTAAACTGTTTTTAATATACCTTTTTTAACACCTTTTAAAAGACAGTGCAATGAATAAATTCATCGTGTTAGATAAAAGTATTTTCACACACATAGCTACAGATTATTTTAGTTTTTATGTAAACTTTGTATGTGGTAGCATCTTTCAGTTGTTGGTATTGTAAGTGTAGCCTTCTCTACTGCCTGATATTGTTCTAAGAAGAAAACAGTTGTTATGAATAATATTTATTTTGTCTAATATTAGGGGTGAATATCTGTCTGTCTGTATGAGTAGTTAGAACTTGGAATAGCTTTTAAAACATCTTGTGATTTGTTATTCTTGTACAGTTATGATTGTTCTTGAAGGTATAGTGAATAATTGTTTAATATTTTGAGGAATTTTCTATATTTAAGAGAATGATTTTTCTTAATGCTTAAAGTACTAAAGATTAGCCTAAATTAGGCCTTTTTTAAATAAAAAAACAAACAAATATTGATTGCAAAATGCAGGTAACTGAAAAGAGATGGTGTGATACTAAGTTTTTAAAATTGACTGGGAGTGTACCAACAATGGAAGATTTTTAATTCCAGTCTTAAAATTTGGACAGCGAAAAGTAACAAATTAACCCTCTCACTACAGGTCTTCCTATGGTCAAAGAGTATGTCATCATGTTTGTAGACTTACATTCAAAATTTTATTGATCTACTATTTTATGAACGTATACAATAAGTTTGGTATCACATTGTACATTATAATTCAAATTTCAGTGTTATACATCAGTAAACTTCTTAATTTAAAAGTAAATATAAAAACAAAATTCCTGAATATCATTTTAGTGTGTCACATGGTATGTTGAATGCAGCTTTGGTTAGTTCAAATTAGATGTTTGTAATGTCCAAATATAGTTTCTTATCAATTAGAAACACATATTACCAATATTGATAGGCTAGAATATAAAATATGAGCCTCCTATCTTTTCTATTTGCTGAGATATCACTACATTTAGCGAATCAAACACAATGGGCCCTGCCCTCCTTTTTCATTTTTGGAAATGCTTACGTACACCTACTTCTGTCTATGATGTGTGAATAACCAATTGAAAGATCAGAATGTCCCCCACATGCTTTTTTTCAGCCTCTGTAAGGTGGGAAGGTCCCAAGATTATTTCTTTGTCTCAAATCTCAGAAGGAAGGGGTAATTGAAAATGTTGTCAGAAAAACTTTTTTTTTATACCCAAATACAGTTTAGTTAATAAGCCTGATAAATTACAGTGGAATTCTGAAATATTGAAAGAGTAATTTGTAATATTTGGTTATTTCAAAATGCATATACAAAACCTAAAAAAAATTTATTTTGTTTTATATCCTCCACATGTGAAATTTGATAAAGATTAGCAAATTTCACAAGCAGGCAAGTGAGTACAAAGTTTGTAAGTAGAAAAAATTCAGTATTTTCTTTATTTTTTTATTTACTGTACTATTTTCTAAGAAAAATAACTGAAATTTAGGAACATATTTGTAAATAGTAATAATATATATACAGATGTAATGTATTATATTCAAAATGGGACTGTATTTTGCAAAATACTGGTTCACTAGAACAAACCGAAGACAGGTCACTTTGTAAAGCCAGTGTTATACTCTTGGATACGGTAACATGAATGCACGTGCACCACATTATTGCAACTTCTGTAATGTTAGTTAGACACATCTGAAAGGTCAATAAAATATATAATTATGAATATTTGTAGATGTATAATGTTATGAGATTTAAGCTATATAGACTAAACAGTTGAGGTTTCTTGCTATAATCTAGGCATTCTAGAACAAAAAAGCATAATTTACATCTGTTTCCTAATTTATTATGTTGGTTACGAGGTCACTAAAATCGACTAAACCCATACAGAGATACAATAGTGAAAATAACAGATGAAATATAAAGTATTTTATACAAAAACGTTTACTGGATTATTAGAGGTTATAAAGATTTTGCATGTGAAAGTTGACAGTTTTCTGATGCATAAAAGAATTTTTAATCTTAAAATCAAGATTACTTTGCATGTTGGATAGTCAACCTTCAAAACATAAAATGCAGGAACAAACTGTTATTTAAAAGAATCTTAAAACCTAATAAAAAAATCTGATATTTTGTGTTAACTAAAGCTTTGTAATGTTTACTGGTAATCTGCAAAATTTTATTAGGATACACATACTTTATTTAAAGTTATAGTGTGAAAACTATAACAAGCACAAAATGGTTACAAGGTCAGTCTCTGGGACCGAGTCCGTAGTGAGAGAGTTAATGGATTTTGTATGTTTTACACTTAGACTAGTTGACATTACTTGAGAAACTGAGTGTTGCAGATGTTGTATGAAAATATATGTTCATATGTAATAATTGTTTGATTTATGCAATACATTAAAATTTAAAGACAAGGTTTTTTAGTAGATGTAGTATAATAAAATATTTATTCATTGTGCCTCTAAAACTGAGTATAAATAATTACTAAAAAAATGTTAGTGTATGTAATTAATTATAGTTTGTATAAGGTATGTCTAAGTTGTCACATGTTAGAAAATTGTAGTTACTTGCATCCTGTGAATTTTTCCAGAGAGAGCTATTAGAAATATTCAACATCTTGATGAATCAAAACCGTTATAATGATGCTGTAAGTACACTGTATTTGTAATATAATACTTTAAATTTGTTTCATTAAGTTGAAACAATGTTTATTTTTAGAACTGTTACTAATACAATATACAATTACAAAACAAGAAACTTGATAACTCAAGTTGCTTTAATATTGCCAGAGAAAGGAGGTATACTTTTTGAAAGCTTTCAAGTTATGATGTTCATATCTTGTGATTTATCTGTTTTTTTTTTATCATAGGAAACTTTTTAAGTAGTATCATGAAGATAACAGTACATCGGATATTCAACAAACTTCCTTTTTCTTTATTCTAGATTTAACCATGTATTTTTTATGTTGAAAAACTTTTAATTTTCTTCACCATTATTCATATAAAGCATTGCACTTGTTAAAACATAACTCTGTAGTTTTTTGGGAAAGAATTAATTTGTATTCTGTAAATTCTATATTTAGTGTTTACACCATAATAAAAACATTTAATTCTGATGGTAGAAACGAAAATTAATGAAAAATTAATTTTAATGTGTAAATACATTCCTGATTTTCTATGAACCTAAAAAAAAATTATGTTAGCTGTTTACTGTCACTGTGGTTTTACTAGTTGGTAGATTTTAAAAATTATATCAGTTTTATTTAGTAGTCTCTTTTGTGCATCCTCATTATTTTATGCTGTTAAACAGTTCTTTAACTCTTATAGTGTCAATTCTGATACATTCTTTATCTTCTTTCTTCCCTCTAAGCATTACTAAAAACAATTTTCACACTCAGCACACCAGTCTATATACCCCACCAATTTTGTGCCACTACTGAACATGTACATATCATGTGACTACTCTCCACTAATAGTAATGAGCCACCTGAATTGGTGCAGCTAGTTCTCCCTGCTATTCCCACTAAATTCTCACTTTCTCAAATGGGACAGCTTTGTTTAGATGCGTTTTCTCACATGTAGTTACTGTTTATAATTGTACTTCTTTGTCATTTCAGTTTTTTTTTTTCAACTGTTTTCTTTTACTGTGTTTGCATTCAGTTGTTTCAACGATATTTGTTTTTTGCATTTGTTTCTTGTTACTGAATTATACAAGAACTTTGTATGAATTCATGATTCAATGTATTGACTATAGTAGTTCCCATTACATTTGACAATGTTACTGGATTCCCAGGAATCAGGTTTGACTTTATCTGCAGAGGAAGTACAGGCCTTAATATGCAGGAAACTAGATTCATATGTCCGGCCAGAGATTTTTTTCCTCTTTTCGACCTGACAATGTAGCTGAGGAAGGATAAAATCAAGGAGAAGACAAATTGGACTCCCTTTTTTCCGGCCCTTTTTATTTTGGTACACTGTACACCTCTTCAAGAGATTTCGCCTTCCACACCCTTTTTTACAGCTGGTTACTCAATTCAACGCATATTCAGCTTTTTTTTTAATGTTTGAGACAAGAGTGATTTTGCTAGTTTTCTTTTTCTGCTCCTGTTGCAGTGCCTCTATGTCGTTCACTTTGGTGAAGGTTTGTTCTTTCTTCCTAATGCTTCCAGATCTATGTACTTGTAGACTAGGTAAATTTTGATGGTTTGTCAGTTTGATATTAATAAGGTCGTTGTTAACTAGGTATGATTAGATAGTTTGTACTGTACATATCATTCCTACCAGTAATATATAATTCATTGTTCTATCTGAATAATTTTTTGTCATTGTAAAATATGTGCTTTATAATCCTAATTTTCATCAGTGTAAGGCTTAATTTTTTTTGGTGTTGCTACATCACTGACGAAGCCGTTTCTTTCCTGTTTGTGGAGCTGAGCTTTGCTTCAGCTCCATTTCCTATGTTCTTGATACTAGAAACCAATTTTTCTCCTCGTACTCTACAATTCAGGGTTCGTTCTCACAGTATCCACATCGTCTTTATAGCTAGAAGTTGATTGTTTCAGTTTAGGGCCCTACCATTTGAACTAACCTTGGCTCCTTATTCATTTTGTCGGGTGGTAAGAACTTTTGCCCAACATCTTCACTCAATGGGTCTTCACACTCATCATTACATGGACAATGGGCTCCTGCTTGCTTCTTCCCGTTCACAGTCCAGAGACCACACTCGTCTGCTCCTACAAGAAACAGCGCGAGTGGGATTGCTGATAAAGGTGGAGAAGGCTGTTCTTACCCCCACTCAATACCTTGTTCATTTGGGGTTTTTCATCAATTCCAACCTCAGTCGAACCCAGCCTTTTCCTCTTTATCTTCGGGATATGGCGCAAGCAGTCCACAAAGCCCACACTTCACGTTCTCTCACAGCTCAAGAGTTTCTATCTCTGTAGGGAATGTGAGCTTCCTTGGAAGATCTCATTCCCATGGGTCGAGCTCATATGCATTTCCTTCAGTCTACCCTTTTACCCTTCCTTCCCCATTCAGGGCTGGTCTGGCTTGGTGGCTAGACAGGGAACAGGCCATGGCATAGATTTTAATTCCTCCACCTTGTCCAGATTTACATCTGTTCATGGACATATCTTTAGAGGATTAGGGTGCTCACATCAACTCTTGTGAGATTTTCAGTCTCTGGTCGGTAGAAGATTCTTCTCTCCATATTGACATTCTCGATCTTATGGCAGTTTGTTGAACTTTGTCCCACTTGCTACCTTTTCTGTGGGGTAAGGTGGTTATGGTACACTCCGACAACTCCACAGTAGTAACTTATATCACCAAGCAAGATTTCTGTGCTTTAAGACCATGGATCTCCTTTCTGGGCTCACAGTCACCACATGGTGGTCTTAGCTCACTATGTTCCTGGCGTCCTGAATCTGGTTGCTGATCGTTTATCTCGACCCAACAAGATTTTCCCCACGGAGTGGTCCCTCAACCCACAGGTCTTTTGGTGGGGGTGTTCTCAGCTGGAACACTAAACTTCCTTCCTTTTGGTCTTCTGTTCCACACCCGCTAGCTCTGGGAGTGGACACATTCAGTCATGATTGGAGAGGTCATTACATCTATGCTTACCCAGACTTCTATCCTTAATCCAAACCACTCCATGTCTAGTCCTTGTGGCTCCATATTGGCTGGTGCAACCATGGTTTCCACTGCTTTGACCTTTACTTGTACAACCTCCCCTACCATTACTTTTGTTTCAGTCTGTGCTATGTCAATCTCAGACAGACAACATTCATCCAGACGTCGCCACCCTCCATCTTCACACGTGGCTTTTGTCAGGTTCATTACCTCAGCCCAGGGACTGACTCCACATGTTGCATCTTTTTTTTTCCAGATCCATAAGACATTCTTCCATGTCCATTTACCAAAGTCAATGTTCTACCTTCTGCCTTTGGTCTCTTTGATATGGTTTCATTCTTCCCACCCTTCTGTTCCTCATCTTTCCCAATTCTTCACCTGGTTGTTTGACAAAGGCTTGTCCACTTCGACTGTGTCTAGCTATCGGGCAGCCATGTTGAACACTTTTCGTTTCTCCAAGTTTCTTAAGGTTTTGTCTTCCCCTTTCAATTCCATCCTCAACATTCCTTTGATTTGCCTCATTGGGATCTCAGTGCAGTCCTTTATGTCCTTTCCCATCCTTCCTTAGAAACTTTGTCGATGCGTTCCATATAGCATCAAGACAGTTTTCCAAACCATATGTTCTTAGTTGATGTACATTTTTATAACAAATAGAAAGAGCTCTTTCTCTGTTTCAAGCTGGAAACCATTCCTTTGAATTTTGCAACAATAGGCATTTGTCGAAAGGAAGTGACTGATGTGTGTAAGCATAGTTGTTGCTCATAGCAGTAAATTTTTTTTTTACCTTATTTATAACTTAGTTATAAATCCAGTTAAATTATAGGAGTTTTGAGACATTCTATTCTAGTGAGTGATATATTTTTTTGTGTTCTAAAAGGTATAGTTGAAAGGTACATGAATATTTGTTAAGAGAACGAACTTAGAGAAAAAAACTGGGCCTATTTAATTATGGGGTTCCAATGCAAAATTTCATGTTGTGCAGTACGTCATTGTAAGAGAATCTTCTGACATGTTGCTTTTCAGGGATGAATAAACTATGTACATGGTACAAGCTAGTTAATAACACCACAAAAATTGAAATAGATGGGAAAAGATAAACAGTTGAAACTGTAAATATCATTAATTGAAGTTATGGAAACAAATGTATCTAAAGAAAAAGAATAGAATGTAATATTCATTTTATTTCATAATTTTCAGGTTTTCATTGTATTGTTCTTTGGAGATTTAGTAACAGTTAATGTTAGGGTACTGGTAGAGAAAATAAAAGATAAAGTATAAAATTTTACCTTAAAAACTTTTGATATTCATTTAAGATACTCTAAAGGTTATGCAAATGAAATATAAAAACTGTAAGATGAAAAGACATATTTTTATTCTTAATATGAAAATCATCTTGTACTAAGATTGACTCAAGGCTTTGGAAATTTACAAACACATTTATAGCATAAATACTTTATTAAAAATTCTTATTCTTTGTGCGCAACAGGCTTAACTTTTACTAAAAAGCTAGCTGATTTTTGTGGAGTTACACTTAGGAAATTCAGAGTTCTAGTATTTATTGCTTTATGGTTTTTTCAAATTTGGTCAAATTGATCCATTGGCATAAGGTTTAGTTGATGCTTCTCTCTTCCAGCTTCAAGTTGTTACATCTCTCTTACACCTTTAAGTTTTTACTTCTTTCTTTAACCTTTAAGATGTTACTTCTTTCTTACAGTTTGAGCTTCAGGATTTGAATAGATCTTTGATATCCTGAAAATCATAGAAAATGTTTACATTTTTCAGTACTAGAAATCCTGGAAAACAGCTCTTTTTAAATCGTGGTTCTGAAAATGACCTTAAATTTCAGTTTCAATAAAACATATCCGTTATGAAATAATTGGCATTACAGGATTTGAGAGTCCTGGAAGTTTGAGTATGAGGCCTGGGAGAAGTTCTGGAATTTTCTTAGTCCGTATGCATTTTTCAAGTTGCTTAGTCTTTGTTGCAGATTCAAGTTGTCACTTCTTTTTTATGGCATCATGTTGTTGAGCTTTTGGTTACTTTTTTTTTTTTATAATGGCTTAAGTTATTAGGACTTTGTCACATATTCAAGTTATTTTTCTTATATGGTAAAGGTGTTGAGTTTTCATTTTAGGTTGAAGCTATTACTTCTTTCATATTCAAAGTTTCAAGTTCATGACATGATAAAGTAATACTTTATCCTTTTTCTTTTTTTTTGACAAATTCAAGTTGTTACATACACATATTGTTCTGATTTTCTTTTTCAAAACGTCCATTTCTTATTGCAGATTCAAGTAGGAATAAAACTGATGCAACTGGCTTTGCAAGGTTTGACATATTATCAGAGATATGATCGATTCACATTGAAGTAAGTATTTTTAAAGATATGAAAAATTATAATATATCAACACAATAAAGAATTGTAACATAAATAGATTACTGCAAATAATTCTTTTTTCAAAAGCACATGCACAGCTAAATGAAGAAAACTTACAGATACTCAATCTTGTACTTATGGTTGACCTAATATTTTCTTTTGGTATGGTCACTAACCTCAGAAAAGCATGTGAAATGAAAAGATTACATCTTGAAAGATTTCTATTGATGCATTAAATTAACTACTTTCAAGTGTTGTGTCTGTACACATTAATGTTAATGGCTTGGAATGAGAGTATCCTGAGTAATGATTTTTTACACACTTAAAACTTAGTTTTGTACCTCTCAAAACTCAGTGAATTTCAAATGTTCTACAGCACTACACAGCTTCAAAATAGTTTTTATTTTAAATAAAAGTATTCTTGATTAGGTAAAAGGGATGAGTATAAAATGAGAAAAATATTAAACAGCTTACTTCAGAGATTCTGTGCTTTCCATTGTCTTTCAAAACTAGCCCAACATTTGAAATCATTTTCTGGTTTTCCAATTTTTCCACTACACATCTTACAAGTTTCATCGTGATTTAAGCTTGCATTAAGTTCATTTCAAGGAACTTTTCAAGATTTATCTTTATTGCCCAGATTTTATGTGATCAGTAACTTTTAATAAAGGATAGTTAACATTTCTTAAAAATGAATTTTGAATCTTAAAACTAGCTAGATATCTATGAAGTGTTATCTAATATTTTTAAATTGAATATTTACTTATGAAACAGTCAAGCTCTCTCCATTCATTCTAAACCTCAGATGAAAATCACATGCACAAAAGATTACACACTTTTTCAACTCCTCCCCATTTTCTTATACAAAGGTTATCAATCTCAAAAGATCAACTGAAACAACAAGAGACTATCCTAACATATTTCCCATATTGCATCAGTTTTTATTTTTTTTTATTTTAAGCAAAGTTACATGGGGACTATCTGCACTAGCTGTCCCTAATTTAGCAGTGAAAGACTAGAAGGAAGGCAGCTAGTCATCACCACCCACCAGCAACTCTTGGGCTACTCTTTTACCAACAAATAGTGAGATTGGCCATCATTTTATAATAACTCATTGGCTGAAAAGGTAAGCATGTTTGTTGGGATGAGGATTTCAACCCGAAACCCACTGATTGTGAGTAGAGCACCCTAATCACCTAGCCATGCCATGCCAAAGCATCAGAGGAAAATCTTAAGTTTTAAAGACAACAGAAAGCACACATTCGTTTTTGGGATGTTTCAAAGTAAGTTATTTATTGTAGCTTTGAAAGACAACAGAAAACACAGATTTTCTTTTGGAAGGGCTGATATAAGCTGATTAACCAGACTTGGCACACTCAATGGCTCTGCAATAAGTCTGAAGGCTTATAATGCTACAAACCAGGTTTTGATACCCATGGTGGGCACAGCACACATAATCTACTGTGTAGTTTTGTATTTAGCAACAAACAAACAAATCAAAGACTTGAGCAAAGTTTAAACATTTTAATGTTATTATTAAGAAATTCTTATATTTTATGAAGCTGTTGCTGTAATACAATTGATGAAAGTTTTTCTTTTGCTTGATAATGGCTGTAACACTTGATGACATCTGTAAACATTACTGTCATAATTCTTCTCTTCATATATAATAGTAACATTGATGGAGAGGTGTAATTACTGCTGTGAAGATAACTTTTATGTTGTTGTTTTTTATTCTTAAATATTTGGTTTCAATTTTTGTAAATTATGTATTACTAGCATAGACCCACACAACATTTGTAGTCAAATTAATATCTTTAGTGCAACAGAACTACTTTAAATACAGGATTAATAATACAAAAGAATTCTAATCACAGACACCAAAATCTTGAAAGTCTACTTGTCTTAGGTCTAACATTAGTTAAGCCTTTATTAAGTGTGGCTTATGTTCGATAAAGAGATATATTAATACTTTAACATGTTGTTTGCTTTAGTTAAACTTTATGGTTAAATTTCACCGTACTTAATACTATCAATAAATTAATTTACAATGTTATTCTATGACCCAACGTTAGACCTTTTTAAAAACTTTGATAAGCTTTTAATATGTTGTACAAAATGTGTACTAAACTATATTTACATCAGCCTTTTGTGTACATCCATTGAAATCAAGTGCATGTGCACTTAGATTGTAAAGTGTGTACACATTTTCAGGATAGACAAAAACTGAGTATTATCATATAGAGTGTATAATTTATGTATTCTAACACTTTAATAATGTAACATTAATACAGAAGTACAATTTTGCATTCTAACACTTTTAATAACATAAGTGTTAGAATACATATACTATACACTTATTATAGAGTGTTTAGTATACTAACACTTATGTTATTAAAAGTGTTAGAATGCAAAATTGTACTCTCTGTAATAATGTTATTAAAGCTGATTTTCAGTACAAATATGGACCACAAAAAGAGGACCTTTTGATCCTTTTTGATTTAGAAGTTTTAAGCAAGTGGTGTCTGAAAAGTTGTTACAAGGATAACTTACTTGTGGTAGCCAAGCATTCATAGTGACATCGCTATCTGATCCTTCCATGTCAGCTTTTTTTTATAATTGCAAAGCAGAATTCACCAAACATTGGATTGTTTAACCATTAATAGTGTTGTATCCTAGGTGACCTGATGATCCCTGTTATTGGGTGAAAGGCTACATCAGCACTAGATATAGTAGATGTAGTGTAGTTCACATATTATAACATATTTTAATTGGGAAGTTTAAAGAGTGATAAAGTTCTTGGAACAAATAATATTTACACAAGGGTTTTGAAGGGGGTTAAGTATTGGATTTGCAAACCACTTGCTACTATTTTTTTCTAAGGCTTAAAAAACTGAACAGTTACCAGAAGATTGAAAGTTGGCTTATGTTACTCTTCTTTTCAAGAAAGGTGTTAAAAATTATCCTACTAATTATAGGTGTATTAGTCTTGCATCAGTGGTGGGAAAAGTTTTCAAAAGGCTTATAAAAGATGTTTCTGACAAGGTACCTTACTTCTGCTCACATGCAAAGCTATTCTCATTCAGTGCTACCCTCTATTTGTGAAATTTTTTTCAAATGACACAAGCCTTTCAATCCCACTTACCTCTCAGGTTCACATGGTTTAACTGATTCACACATGCAAATTGTCATACAACAAACTTCCGCCAATAGATGCACCCCCACACACGTGACTACCTCTATGCTAATGTACCTAACTATCACTTCTCGTTTGGCATTGCTTGTGTTCAGATGTTTTATTTAGTGTTTTCTTCGAATTTTCAATTTTTGTATCGTTTATTTTCCAGTTTCCTACTTACTTAAAATCATTTGTACCTCATTTCATCGTGGTATTATTTAATTTTCTACATTACGGAACTTAATCATTTTTCTGTGCTTTTCTTTCTTTACCAACACAGTTGTGCTTGGTTTTCATTTGCATTATGAATTTTGAAGTGCAAGTTACCACACCAGAGGTTATACCTTCTACCAGCACGTTTACTCAGGCTTCAGTAAATCAACTTTGGAATTATCGGCAATTAATCATCAAGAGATTCATCATTATTAAGCCAACCTTCTTCTCCTGATGTTGCCCAACTTCTTTCTGAACAATCTGAACCTATTCGGTACGATGAAGCAGTTGACAGCCTTTTTCCTCCACCTGAACTTGCTGTGTCTTCCCAAGTTCCTACTGTGGGTTCCATTAGGCCTAATACAGCTTTTTTTGGACATGATTTCCCCTGTATGTTCTGTTTTATCCCTTTCCACAATTTCCTATAATCTTCTACCTTCCTTGTTACATGATACTCCTTACTCTTAGTATTTCATGTTTTCACCTTCTCCTGATATTGGGATTCATGCTGAGCATTTTGTCTCCTAGTTACAATCGTTTGCTCTTTCTTTACCTTAGGGACTTACGTCTGGCCCCTTTTCTCCATAAGTTGGCATTAGGAGATCTTCTTGCTACTTTGGAATCCTGAGTGGAATTTGTGAGACAATAATTGACTCATTTCTCATTGGTTAATCATTTGTCTTGCATGGAGCCTCGATCATTCCCTATTTTTGTTCCCCATCCTAATCTTCCCCAACTCTTACCTTCATCCACTAGGGGATTTTCTTGTCATTTTATCTGATAGCAAGTTTGTGCTGCCAACAGTATCGGTGACAACCCTTTGGGCATTGGTCCAATGGGAGCTTCTTTATCCCAGTTTGTACATCTATGGGTAGACTTCACCAGGGATATATGGGTCCTTCAGGTTTTATCCAAGGGACTTGCCATTCATTTCCTCTTCCCTCCTCCATTGTCTTGGATACCCATTTCCTTTCCATTGCCTTGAGATCCTACCACATGTCAGCAATATCTGTCCAAGGCAGTACAGGAACTTTTCTTTCAGAATACCATCAAATCTGTGGCTCACCCTTTTCTGGGGTTTCATTCCAGGCTGTTTATTGTGCCTAAGAAAATCGGAAACTGGTGACCTGTGATCAATCTGTCATGCCTCATTTGTTTTTTGGTACTACCTCATTTTACCATGGAGTTGTTTCTCACTCTCACGTGGGCTTTTTTTCTGGTTTATGGATGACCAAAGTTGATGTCTCGTATGCTTACCACCATATTCCCATATCGAGGCAGCAAGACCCTACCTTTGGTTTATTCATCATAGGGTGGTTTATCAACTTCACGCTCTTCTTTTTGGGCTTGCTACGGCACTGTATGTCTTTTGTCAGTTGGTCAAGGCTTTTACCAGACTTATGCATGGATAACTGGCTTCTGTTGGCTCATTCAAAAGTGGAGTCTGCCCAACAAACTCGTCTGCTTCTTTTGGAGGTGGCTTGGGTCGGTTGGTTGATCAGTTTGGAGAAATTCTTCTTTGTTCGTACCCAATATCTTATCCATTTGGGTGTTTTGTTCAACACTAATCTCATAAGGGCCCAATCTTATCCTTTTTAACTCAATTCAATGGAGCCAGCAGTCATAATAGGTCTTACTGTTCCCTTTATTACTACTCACGAGGTCCTATCTCCCTTGGTATTGTGGTCCTATATGGTGGCACTTATTCCCATAGGTCTTGCTCATATGAGATCCCTTCAATGGATTCTTCATGACCAATGGAACCTTGTGTGGGATCCATTGGATATTCCTCTTATCCTTCCTCCTTCCCTTGTAGACAGTCTATTAGGTCATCAAGAAATTAATGTCGCTTTTTTTTTAAAAATCCGAACAACTTGTATATCAAAACAAAACATTTATTAACTGAAATAGTCTCCATTCTTATTGATGATGCTTTTCCATCTTACAATCAGGTTGTTAATGCCCTGATTAAAGAAATCACTTGGCTTTGAAGCAAAAAACATGTCAGTGTCCTCTTTAACACCTTCCACATTTGCATAAGTTTTCCCATTAAGATGGTGCTGCAGCAAACGAAAAAGATGGTAATCTGATGGTGCCATATCTGGAGAATATCATGGGTGGAGGAGAACTTCCCAACCCTACTCCTTAATCTTGTGTTGCATCAAACGTGCCACTTGTGGACGTGCATTGTTGTGGAGAAGAACACCTTCCCGATTGACGAGTGAAGGGCATTTCTGATGTAGGGCTTGATTTAAACTATAGATATTTGCATTGACAGTTCGCTGTGGATTGAGGAGTTTGAAATGAATTACTCCTTTGATGTCCTACCAAATGCAAAGCATCACTTTCTGCGGATGGAGTCCAGGTTTTTGGTGTCGGAAGTGGTTTTTGTCTAGGACTGAGCCATTGTTTTTGGCGTTTAATATTAGCATAGAGAATCCATTTGTCATCACCGGTGACAATTCTGTCCAAAATGGTTCACGCGCATTATGTGCCAGAATAGATGACGCAATGTTCATACGTTGGAAACGATGATCGTCGGAGAGTTCATGAGGGACCCAAATGCCTTCTTTACGGAGTTTTACTATATTCCTTAGATGTTTACACATTCTTTCATGAGAACATGTAATTTCAGGGCCATTTCACGGATGAGTTGCCTTGGGTTAGACCCAACAAGACTCTTCAGAGCATCATTATTAATTC
>NW_013666682.1:231032-268595 GCF_000517525.1 Limulus polyphemus
ATTATTAATTCCAACATGGCAGCCCCTGCCATCACAGTTTTTAAGGCTAAAGTCACCTGAACGAAATTTGCTGAACCATCCTTGACACCTATGACAATTCAAAACATTTTCATAAACTTCTTTGAGGCATTGTTTCCCTTCTTGTATTCAAACAGCATTACATGCCGAATGTGTATCTCGTCATGTGCCATCACTATAAGAGATTAGAGTATACTAAACTTCACACATTATATAGGCTACACTGATGTGACATTTAGGTGGTTCGTTTAACTATCATACATGAGGTACATTTTTTGGGGGGTGGTTAATGAAAGTGTTCCAAAATGTAACATTAATTTCTTGACCACCTAATACATTGGTGGTTGGACAAGACTCGCACTTCAGCAGGGGTTCCGCTTCCTCCCCCTCATCCAGATTTACATATTTTCACAGATGCTTCACTTCACAGCTGGGGTACATGGGTTGAGCAGCAAGTTGCTTCAGGTCAATGGTCTGCGACCAAATGGTCTTACCATATCAGTATGCTGGAGCTTTTTGCTGTCCATCAGGCTTTGGATCATTTTCATCTTCTACGTTGGTGGCATCTATCAATCACCAGGGAGGCACCCATTTTCTGTGTTGTCAAATGTTGGATCTCCTTTTATGGGCCCAAACACACAGTATTCATCTACTTGCATGTCATGTTCGGGGTGCTTTCAACCTTGCCGCAGATTGTCTATCCAAACTGGACAAAAATTTGTCCGATGGAGTGGTTTCTAGATCCTCAAGTTTTCCAGTGGTTATGCACTTGGATGGGTGCTACACACCTGGATGCATTTACCACTGTCGTCAGTACTAAGTTACCTTAGTTTTGGTCTCTGGTGCCTCATCCACTTGCTCTGGCTCTCGATGCATTCAGTCAGAATTGGACAGACAAATTCCTGTATGTGTATCCTCCTAACAGATTCCTTCCAAGTGTAGATTTTATCCTCCACTCCATGTCCAGTCCTTCTAATTGCCCCTTACTGGCCAGCCCAGCCATGGTTTCTGCGGCTGCACCTAATCAAATCTGCTCCACCTTTGGCTCTTCCCAGCACTACATCCCTGCTACAGCAGTCTCGGTCCCAGGTAGTTCATCCTGCCATTCCTACCCTTTGTCTTCACGCCTGGTTTTTATCTGTTCCTTGATGAGAAGATCCGGTTTATCTCAACGAGTAGCTTTGTTGTTGGCACATTCTGTCGACCTTCTTCCATGGAGGTTTATCAAAGTAAGTGGAATATTTTCTGCTGTTAGTCTTTGGGTCGTGGATTCTTCCCTGCTCATCCCACTGTTCGTCTTATTACATTATGGATATCCTCACTTGGTTATTTGATCAGGGGACTTCAGTCTCCTCCATCTCTGGTTATCAAATGACTTTATCCCACACTTTAAGTTTTTACTGGTACTATAAAGTTTTTTCCTCCCATACCTTGTCACTCTTGTTATGTTCCTTCCAGATTAGTTGCCTTCCATGCTGTGTGGCCCTTCAAGATTGGAAAGTCATTGTGGTGCTTCACTACCATACTTTACCTCAATTTGAACCTTTGTCTTGTTCCGTGTTTCATTTATTCTTTAAAGCATATTTCCTCCTCCTTTTAGCCTATGGACATCATCAATCAGATTTGTTTGCCATTGACGTCCCACATACTCTGTATCATTCCTCTTATTTTCTGCTTTACCAGGATCAATGTTTGGTGGCTTGAGGGGGTATTTCTTCCTTCTCATTGTTATATCACCCGCACGGCTTCCTTCCATCATAATTGTTCCTGTCTATTCATCCATTGGCAACTATCCTCTGTTTGTGATCTCTCTTTTTCCACCCTCACCAACTGGGTTCAGCTTTTAATTCAATTAGCTTATTCTTCCTTGTCTCCCTTTTTTTCGTCAATTATTCCAGGCACCTTAATGCTTCTCTGATATCTCATCTGCATCATCTCCTGGAGGAAATTGTTCAAGCAGGCATGTGGAACACTTTGCATACTTTCATCTCTTACTATCTGCATCATGTTGCTGTTTCTTCCTTGTCAGGTTATTGTCTTCCACCTGTTGCCATTTTTCAGACTTCAGTGCAACTATAACTTGGTAAGGTTTCTTTCTTTCATTATATTTATTTTTCAGGGGGCCTGTCCCATGTTTCTATTTGGATCCCACTCTGTGGTGAGTGGAGCCTCTCTAGATATACTTCAATCACTTAGACTTGTACTCAAATTCACACTGTAAGACCATGTTGATTTCACTTTCATAATTTTTATGGCCACCAAAGGCTCACTGTTCTTTACTATTACATATACTAGAGGTGGGATGTTCCACAAGATCACTCATAGGTTATTCTTCATGACATATTTACTTCATAAATATGCCTGTTCTGGATTGTACTGACCCATGGACTTCATGGGTAAAGCAGAAAGGGATTGCTGCTCATCCCTGCCATACCTTAGATTGAATAAATTGGGCTTGGTCCGCTTTTCAAAATTAGGTTTTGTGGTCACCCATTGTACCGTCTCCGATGTTTACATTCCTTCAGTCTCTCCACTGCATTTTCTACCCCCATTTCTTCCAGTGTTGTAAGAAAGTCCTTACCACTTTCCAGTTCCAAACTGCTGGGGTGGTGGACCATGGATGTATCCTCTTGAATGAGAGATTTACAATGTAAGCAATGTAGAATCCATTCAGGTGAGAGTATAGAGGCTGTGTTCTGCTTTTAGTAGTTGACAGAATGTAGCTTTTGAATGAGGCACCATAATGATTGGGATCCCGCATGGAAGTTGGTTTCCAGTAGTTGAGTTTTGGATTTAGAGCTGAACCAATTGCCCTATTGCCCACACTCATATTGAGAGGACTGGGATCCCTCATCCTACCCCTGCATGAATGTCAGTTCCCAGTGGTTGAGTTTTGGATTTAGAGCTGAATCAATCACAATATGTCATCACACACATCGTGTAATTGGGATCCCTCATTTTATCTCTACATGGGTGTTGGTTCCTGGCAGTTGAGTTTTCGATTTACTAATGTACTCACACATGTGGCCTGTTGGCATATATGCAGTTCTCCCCTTTGATTGGGATCCCTCATCCTACCCCTGCATGGAAGTCGGTTCACAGAGGTTGAGTTTGGGATTTAGAGCCAAACCACTCACCATAGGTCCTCACACATGTGTTCAGGGGGTGCTTGGTGCATCACTCATTTTGCTTCAGTTGCACTGCTTTGGTGTTGTGGACCATGGTGGGTACATTTGTTGGTTGCAATGCTTCTTCCTCTTGCACCAACCCTCAATGTCTTTATGCCAAAGATGTTACTGCACTTGAGGTGTTCCAATCTGTTTGATTTGAGTGGGATATCTATGTATTTTGCTCGGAAATGATCCAACTAATCTTCCACACCTACAGAGATAATGTTCTGAACAAGACTTTTATGTAGCACCTTGACAAATGATTTATGAAAATACAAATACACCAAATCCACACCTTAACCCTCATCCACATAAGCATTAACCTCTTCAAAAAATATCAAAAGATTAGTAAGGCATGATTTTCTCCCCACTGAAATCATGCTGGCTATCCAACAAAATGTAAACTTTGCAAAGTTATAATTTCTTACACTGAAAATATATTTCTGACAGGTACTTACTTCTGCTCACGTAATATAGCTATTCTTGTTAATTGCTGCCCTCTATTTGCAGAATCTTTTTCACATGCCACAAGCTTTTCACTCCCATGTACCCCTCGGTTCACATGGTTTAACTCATTCACACATACAAATTGTCCTGCAATAAACCTCCACCAACAGACGTGCCCCACACACGTGACTCCCTCTATGATATTCTATCTTACTATCACTTCGAGTTCAGGCAGAAACCTACACACTAGTAGACAGTGGGGAATGTGAGTGGAAGTAAGTTCCTATTGGAAATATATTTTCAGTGTAGAAAAATTATAGCTTCTGACAAAGCATCTTACTTCTGCTCACATACATAGCTAGAATCACACATTGAATAGGTCCAAAACTCAACCTCTGGAACTGACATCCATGTGTACAAGGATCATACCATCATTAAGTCAACTACAATCCAGAACTCAACCACTGGGAACCGACATTGATGTGGGAGTAGGAGAGAAGATCATACTGTTTTCACCTCAACTTCAGCCAACTGGAGGGAGAAATTCCCACCACTGATCAGAGAATAGGGCACACGTAAGGATATAATACTGGGTGGGTTTTTATAAATGAAGATAAGTCAAGCTGGATTCTTGTCATAAGTGGGGCACTTCAGTGCTAGGACCTTTGCTCTCTTTGATTTACACCAATGGCACAGATGGAGGAGTAGTTAGTAAATTATTTAAGTTTGCTGATGATATTAAAGTTTTGAGTGTTGCTGGCTGTAAGGATGATTTTGCTCCTTTACAAAATATTTTGATTATTTGGTGAGTTGGGTGAATAAATGGCAGATTTCTTTTCATTATAATAAATGCAAAGTAATGCATATGGGATATCACAATTGGAATTATGAGTATAATTTTGATGGGAATAATCTTAACAGTGTCATGGAAGAAAAAGATTTTGGTGTTCTGGTTGACCAATCTCTTATGCTATCCTAAAAATGTACTATTGCTAGTGGTAAGGCAAACAGAATTGTGGGTTTATCTACAGAAATATTGAATACTCGTCTAAAGAGGTTATAATGCCATTGTATAGATCATTAGTTAGGCCGCACTTGGAACATTGTGTTTAGTCTTGGGCTCCTTATCTTAGAAAAGACACTGAATTTTTGGAAAGGACCCAGAGGAGGGCTACTTGGATAATGCCTGAGATGGAAAGGTTGACATACGAGAAGAGGTTAAGACTTCTGAAATTGTTTTCTCTTGAAAAAAGAAGAGTTAGAATCTGATGGAGATGTTTAAGATTGTAATGGGAATTGATAGTGTTTATGCATCACCATTTTATGTATCTAATAGTGAGAGTGGTAAGACTAGGAGACACAAATATAAATTTTGACAGGGTAAGAGTGATCTTCAGGTAAGACAGCTTTATTTTCTAACAGGACGGTTGGCCTTTGGAATGATTGGCTTTCAGATGTGGGGGATAAATATCTGAATGATAAGGGTAGCTTTACTTTTATTTTAGAGTTTAATAAAGTGTATGTGATGGCTTAGATGTACAAAGATGCCCCTTGTTATCCTTAACTTATATGTATAAAAGTGACACTGTAAGAGTTTAAATTTTACAGATTTATGCAAGTTTATTTACTGAAATAAAATAAATTTATTTTAAAACTTACTGGTTATTATACTCCTAAATTTTGTGCTTTCAGTGACATTTGGGTATGTCTGTGGTCACTCTGTTGGAGTATATCCAGTGTCACAATGTTGGAGTATTATATCCAGCTACACAATTGGAGTATACCCATGGCTACACTGAAACATTGGGTGTTGAAGGTTACTCCTGTTCATGGAAATAGCACTTAATTTATACAAAAATTTTGCTTTTAGTGGGAAAAATTATTTAGTGGTGTGATATCTTAATTCTTTAATCAATCATAAGAAGAATTTGGTCTCTGTAAAATAATGAAATATAATTGTTTTGTTTGATTCTTCATATATTTTCTTGTAAACTATACACTTGTCAAAACTGAATGTACATATTGAGTAAGTGATTATTTTTAATGTTTCATAATTCTGTTTTATTCTTTAGTTGCAGTATTCTGTTTGGATTTCTTGGTTGGCTGAGCTATGTTGGAATCTTAATTATTCGGGATCATACATCCATTCTTCACAAATCTTTGGAAGTTCAAAGTGATAAAGCACAGGAAAGTGGGATTGGCATCCAAAATTTGACTATTGGATTATTCTCTGGAGCTGTGACCATTATCATAACATTTTTATTATATGGTACGTTTCTGTTAATCCTCAAATTGCCAGCTTCTTTTCATATCATTCACTGCTGGTGGGGCTCACATATTGCATTGTATTAAATAATGTCATGTTTTTGGCTGTTAGAACAGTAATTGTAAAGAAATTACCAAAAGACTTGGGTGAAGTCACTCATTTTCTATGTAAAATACATAGGAAATCCTTGCAGTAATTAATAGGATTAAATGTAATATTGATGTTAATTCTCTTTAACCCAATTACCACAGATATCCTTTACTGCACAAGACACAAGGTTCTAGTGCCTTACATTCAACATTTGATACCAATTAGTATAGCATAAAATCTTAGCTAATAATCCATATTTTAATAGTATACAAGTTTTAAGTTCTTGATTCTGTAAAGCAGTATTTAAAAAAATCCTAAATTTTTGCTAGTGTGACACGTGACACATTTTCTCTTTGTATCTTCTCTATTTTATCCACCACCTCTCCAGTAACTACAAAATTAAATGTAATTTACTCACTATAACATCATCATTGCTCAGACAAACCATAATGTTTATAGTCTTCAATTTTGTTTGGTTACAGAGCTGTCAAATAGAAAATCAAACTCCTGTTGCATCCTCTCTTTCAGGATTTGTTAATAGTTCTCTCTTATGTGTAATTATATATTACCTATAACCAGTAGAAAGCCCAAATTGTCAATTTCACTCAGAATACAACTTCATTCCCACTGAAAAGTTAATGACTAGCTTAGATGAATTTGTAATGCTTTTGTCACATAGTTAGAAAGCCAGTAAAATTTTGAGAGTTAGAGAAAATTGTCTACTTTTTGCATGTTATTAGTCTATGTTCTTTGGTGCGTTATGGAATTAAATAAAAATTATTTAGTGCATTACTACCATCAATATAAAAAAACAAGTAGGGTTAAGTGTCATCAACAATCGACAGCAAGAAAAAAGAAGATTGGACAAGTACTTTATTTCTTGTTTTTCATGTTTATTCTTTATTTATTATTATAAAAGTAACTAAAATGTAAAAATAGGGAACATTTTCAGGTTAGTTAAGATTAGATTAGGTAAAATTAATAATAATAATATAATTAAACTGTTTCACAAGGCATGCACGTGAGTAGTTTGTGGGTAATGTAATTCGATAGTGTAATGTAAGCTGCGTGTTCCCCAAGTGATTTACAACTTATAATGGCATGGATAGTAGTTATACATGGTTCAAAGGGCAATAAAACAATAAAATTTAATTATAAATAGATGAATACTGTTACGATCTTTAAGCTACTTAGGATAAATGAATGTAGTTTCATGTTACAATTTGAAGACATTCTAGAAAGAAAAAAGGATAATTTACATTTATTTCAATTGTTTTTTGTTGTTGTTTTTTGGTAGTTAAGAGGTCGTTTAAATTGACCGATCCTATTTAGAAATAGGGTAGAGAAAATAACATATAAAATATAGTTTTACTGAAAAAAAACGTTTGAAATGTATTTAGGAGATTTTAGGGATTATGGAAAGGAAATTTGAGATTCTTGAGATGAAGGAAAGTATTTTTAATCTTAACATGAAAATTATTTTGCACAAGGACTATTTAAAACAAATACTTATATATATGTTTGAACAAATTTTTATTTTAGTTTATTAAAAATATTTCACTAAAAAATATGATTTTTTGTATGTTAACTGAAAGACTGTCAAATTTTGTGAAGATATATATATACACTATACTGAAAGTTAGAAGTATTAAATCTATAAAGACTTTAAACAAGTACAAAGAGGTCACATGGTCAGTCAAATTGTTGAGAGAAAAAAACATTTCCAGTGATCCTATGCTACTAGGGTCCATATAACCACCAAAGTCATGGATTCACAAGCAATTTAATGTACAAAGAGGTCACGTGGTCGGCCAAATGGACCGAGCCCCTGTTGAGAGAAATAAACTTTTCCAGTGATCTTATGCCACTGGGGTCCTTATAACCACCAAAGTCATGGATTCACAAGCAATTTAATGTATAAATAGTTCAGTTAGGTTCGATGAAGTTGGTCCCCATTGATAAGTCTATGGTGAAGAATTTAGTGAACTTATTATTATTACAGGTAGAAACCAGCAAGTTAAAAAATAAAATACTATTACACATTTAAAAAATAGTGTAGTTATTAAGAAAATGATGTTTTTAATTTTTAGGAGATAAAACTTAAATGGTTATTAGAGATTTTAAGATGAAATATTAAAAACTGTGATAAAGTAAGTTTATTACAAACCTTTAATATGAAAATATACTTATTTTGTGAAGCTTTTAAAGTTATGTGATATGAAGAAACTGATATTTTAACAATATGCTTCTTAGCGAACCATAAACCTTAAGTGTACATCATTGGAACAAACTTTCATTATTTTTAATAACTTACTTTCAGAGGTGTAGGGAGCCCCTGGGAAACTAATGTAATATTAAGACTGTGCAGATTTTTGGGGAAAAAGAAAAGTTTGAACTTGCTGAACTTCAGAATAAATAGATAAAAACAGCAACAGTGCATTGTGGTGCATTTCATGAGTCTTCAGCTGGGTGTGGCATAGTAGTCAGCATGATGGCCTGTGAATCTAAGGATCCGTGGTTTGAGTCACATTGCTGAAAAATGTGTTGTGCATTTTGGAGAGCTGGATGCATTTTAGAGTAGCCCAAGAGTTTGCAGTGGGTGCTGTTGACTACCTGTCTTCATGCTAGTCTGTCATTTCAAGAATACTAGCTTGCTGGTTCACCAGTTCTAGTGAATGATAACAAAGTTAATTGAAATTAATAATAATAAATAATATATAAATAAAATTGATAAACAGTTGTAAAATAAAATAAGTAATGTTGTTATTAATTCTTACCTAAAAATTTGACTTAAAACAAATGATACATATATATCATTTTGACCACTACTATGTCTGTTGTATCCCAGCTGGTATGATGAACCCTGGTATTAGGTAAAATGCCTCATCAGCACTTAATATAACAGGTGTAGTGTAGTTTACATAACATATTCTCATTTGCTTTCACTCAAAGGCTCTTAGAATTTCAAAAATTAAGGACAGCTAGTATGTATAGTCCTTGTGTAGCTTTGTGTGAATATCCAAAACAATCAGTCTCCACTCACACTTGTTGTAGAAAAGATTTTATTCTTTTCTAGTTGTTTGATTTTAATATAAAACTATAATGGTTGATAGATTCTTCTTAGATAGATATCAAGTGTTAATTTTTGGTGTGTACTTCTTAATGGATGGTTAAATCTGGACAATGTATCAGTATTCTTGCACAATGAAGACAGATTCAAAGTGATAAAACATTGTCCCAACCTAATACTTTCAGGCAAATTGTCTGCTCAGAAGTATAGTCTATTTAATAAACCATTTTATGATGTTCTTGTAGAGTGTGATAACAAAAATAATTTAAATATATCTTAAAATTTCAGTGCAGAATGCCCCTACAATGTACTATCTGTATTTTCTGTCTCCAGTATTGTTGTGGACTCTGGTTGCTGTCAAGTAAGTTTAGTCTATAATATAGCTATATGGTTGGGTACAAAATAACATAAATTGTTAAGTTTTCAGCATTATTAACCAAATGTGCACTGGGTTGGTCAAATGTAGAAGGAATATTGTCTATGATTCTCCATTTACTACTTGTATCTACATGGAATGTAAGAAGCTTTGAGTAAAATGTACAAGTCTGTACACTAAAGAACTGGATGTTTTAGAAAAGTATTTGTAGATGTCAGTCTGATTTAGACTGACAACTTGGAGTGAAAGGTGATGTTTATGTGAAGAATAAGTGTACTTTTGTCCATCATACAGTTTGAATATTGCATTTGCATAACCTCTAGAACCTTGGAAATGCATAACTACAGTTTTTTCAGTATTCCTATACATTATATCTGGTAGTTAATCACCTACCATGAACTGTCACTAAATCAACAATGTTAGGTAAAATCAAAATTTGATTACTCTGACATCAAATAAATAATAGCATGTTGAATGACACTTTGTAAAAAGTCATGGTATGTGCACTTTGACCTCCACCTGTGTGCAAAATGCAAAGGGTTAATCATGCTGGACCAATAGTGTTATGTGTAATTAATACAATATGAAAAGTCTTATGTAAATAAAACAGTTTCATATCAGAGTAGTTAGTTTTAATGTGTTACTGTGAAGTTCCTCATCTTTTATGATACACTGTTTGGTAATTGTCCTTTTTAAAGTTGATAAAATTTGTGTAAATTCACACCATTTCTATCAGAAATTGTAAGAATACACAAAGTTATTTCCTGGAAACTTGAATTACTGTTGTAGTGTTTTTATGATATAGTGGTTGATACAAGAGTGGAAAAACAAACCTGCAATATAATAATAACGTGTATGTTGTAATATATTTAAACCATTCCTTGGTATTTTCTTTCAAATTTGATGAGAGTAGATTTTAATAAATGCATTCCATTGAATTTATCTGGTTACAGTTGGAATGTGTACAAAGAAGCTAAAGCTTATGTGGACCATCACAACTATGTACTGCAACTACTGGGATTAGGAGTGTTGGGTATATTTGGTCTAGAACTGTTGGTGAGTTATGGATTCTTAGTTAGATTAGTGTACTATTGTAATTTCATCAGTTATGTAACTTGTGTATTTGTTAAGATGTACTGTGTCAGTACGTAAAGCTTTTTTTTTATAAAGGATGCACACAATTTTCTGATTAGTAATAAAACAAGCTGTTTAATCTGCTAAAAAAAATTATTTAGCAATAGGTAGATTAGTTAATTATAGTAATAAAATAATAATTATAGTAATAAACCAAAGAAATGTGTTTCTAGTTTGTTGTTAGGTCAATTTTAATGAAAAACCCAAAACATAACTTTTGTATTATTCATAAAATGCTAGTGAAAAAGTGTATGGTATATCCTGTTTGTGTAGATACTTTTATTTCCTTGCTTTTAACTCTTTTTATAGTGTATCTTATTTTTTCTTTTAATGAAGCTTTTAAAAAGACAAGTGTGAGTCATACCATTCTATGTGTCCTAGGTTATATCCTTCTTCAGGAGATGGATGTTATCATTGGGACTAGTAGCTATAGCATTTTGGCCTCTTGGAACATCCCTTAAAGACACTGATAAGGTAAATATATTTTGTTGTCTTGTATTAAACTACAAACTGACATGTGGCACTGATTATCTAAAGAAAGCTGAAAAGTATACAGTTCTACAATTCCTGTAGCTGATTGATTTCCTTCTCTTATATTAAACTATAAATTGTCATGTGGCATTAATCATGTAATGAAATCTAAAAATAAACTGTTTTCATTAAGCATGTTTAAACTCAAAAGCAATGTCTATGTTGAACAGAACTCAACAAGTTAAGTAAATCTAACTTGTTCTTTTAGAATATATATTCATACTAAATCCACTAAAACTGGCACACAAGTTAAGGAAGAACTAATGCTTTAGCTGATATTTGAATTAACTCTCTGTATACAGGCTTGATCATTTTGACCAACTTATTAACCACCATGTAATCATCAAAGTTTAAATACCATAACTCTGAATGTATTAATTGTATCTTCACAAAAATTTGGCAAGCTTGTAGTAAGCATTACAACTTTGGTGTAAACAAAAAATCTGATTTTTTAATAAAGTATTTTTACTGAAGATTTTTCTGTAAATTTCTGGAGTCTTTACCGAATCTCTATGAATGAAAGGTGACATTTCTTGTTAAGAACAGAAATTCTTCTTTTCATTTTACAGTTTTCATATTTCATTTGCATAACCTCCTAATTGAATATCAAAAGTTTTTTTTTTTTGTTAAACTTTTTACTTTATCTCTTATCTTCTCTAGCCTAACACCAACTGTAGCAAAAGTTGAAAAATATGAAATAAAATCAAAAATACCTTTTTTTTTCTAGTGGGACTACAAATTGTAAGAAGCAATTACAATTATTTACAATAATAGCTTTTAGCCTCTTAACTGTTCCCAACTGCTTTCATTTATTTTTATTCTTTTATTGCTCATTGAACCATGTGTAACCACTGCAATAGACAATAAAGTATCCAGAGGGAGTGTGGAGAGTTTAGGGTAAACAAAGTTTCAGGTTACATCATGTAATGTTTAACTATGTGCATTCCTTAAGGAGTGATCACACAAAAAACATTTTATTTAATCTATCTTTGTATAAGTTTTCTTATATAACCTAATAAGTTTTAATTTGTACATTTTAGTTACTTTTCTTAAAATTAGCTGTAAACCAATTAACACTCAAGTGCCTGCTTTTTTAAGTTTTCTTTTTTCTATTTATGTTTGTTGTCTAGAATATAATCCGTGTAGTTTTCAAATATATATTTTAGTTAGAATACAAAAAATACAGCAAGCACTAAAATAGAATGTCCCAAAATTACTTTATCTGGATTTCTAACTAAGCTATAAGAAGGTTAAAAAACATTATATAACTTTTCAAATCACCAATTTTAGTTTACACACACACACACACACACACATCAAGATCTACTTGTGAAATACTGTCTTTCACCAAGAAATCAAAACATTATTGTCAAAATCACATAGTTCACAAAATGGCCTCTATTGATTATAAACATGTACCATTGATAAGTAGGCATGAGCAAATAAGTGATTTTAAAGGCATGACAAGTTGGGAAGATCTTCTTTGGTGGGTGTGATAAATTTATTGATATATCAGTAAATAAAGAAGGTGGGAGGTTTTTATTTTATATACTGGCATGCCAATAGCTATAGTTTGTATCTAGTTCATGGACATTCTGAAACCCATATCAAAGAAGAATGAAAATTCAGCGTGCAGAAGGTCATTTGACAGAAAGAAGTGAAAAATCAAACTTTATATAGATATTTTCTTTTGAAATTGAAAACTTAAATAATGCAAATATTAGAAATATAAACCAGATTTTAATGGCAAGTTTATTGACAGAAATTGCTAATACAATAATTGAATCAAATATTGTAAATAGATTGTGATATGCACTTTGCCCCCCCCCCTTCCCTTTTCCCTGTATCCAGGGCATCAAAACTACAGGCTAAGGAAGAACTAGTGCTTTTAATTGACATTCAGACTAAACCAGTAAAATTTGCATGCAAACTAGGGAAGAACTAGTGCTTTTAGTTGACATTCAGACTAAACCAGTAAGATTGGCATGCAAACCAAGGAAGAACTGGTGCTTTTAGTTGATATTTAGTTCAAATCAGTAAAATTGGCATGCAAGCTAAGGAAGAACTAGTGCTTTTAGTTGATGTTCAGACTAAACCAGTAATATTGGCATGCAAGCTAGGGAAGAATTAGTGCTTTTAGTTGATGTTCAGGTAAATCCAGTGAAATTGGCACACAAGCTGAGAAAGTTGTAATTCTTAAACATTATTTGAATTGTATTAGAATCATTCAAGATTCTTTGATTTTTGTCAAAATACTTAAGGAAATCTTTAAGTTTATCTAATAGCAATTTCACCAAATACTTGAAACAGTCTTCCAAGGTCTTTACATGATGCTCTTTCTTGATATGTGACCTCTCCTTGAATTGAACTGTATGTTTCTTGTTAAACTGTAGTTGATTGTGAAACCAGGCTATACATGTACCTACAGTATTGCACATGTTCTTCTGTGTTACATACTGTTTTATCCTGGAGGTGTGTTCTTACTGAATCCAAAGCTAATTATCTCATGAAAAAGTCTTAACAGTAAAGGTAAAATTAAGCTGAGTTGTGTAATATGAAATATTATATAATGTTTAAAGTCAAATTTAAAATCTAATACCACCATAATATGTACAAGTAATATAGTCAGATATGTTGACTAATATCCAGTAAAAAATTAACAAGGGACAAGAATAGTTTGTGCCTACAATGTAAATGATTTTTGGAACATTAAAACTTGTATGAAAGAAAATTCAGTAAAACTTCTTGTTTTCAAATAGTAAAGCATTATATTGAAGTAGCCTTGCATCACCCTGAGAGACTGTAAGGTTTCAGTAAGAGATGAACACATGGGTCAGCTGTGGTCAGCCCAAAACATGATTTCATGCTAAGTTTTATAGTTGAAGTAATATGAAGAGGAAGCTACAGTACAAGGAAGATGAGCATGTTGGTCAGCTCTGACACAACCCAAAACCTGATTTCAAACTAGATACTGTAGTTGAAGTAGTAAGAAAAGGGAGTCACAGTATAAATGAGATGAGCATACTTGGCAGCTCTGACCAACCCAAAACCTGATTTCCCACTAGGTATCATAGATGAAGTAGTAAGAAAAGGGAGTCACAGTATAAATGAGATGAGAATACTTGGCAGCTCTGACACAACCCAAAACCTGATTTCAAACTAGATACTGTAGTTGAAGTAGTAGGATGAATGGGTATATGTGTGTGCATTTTTTTTTTTTTGCACATTATATTTTCTAATTCACAAATATATTTTTTGTTCTTCTTGAATAACTGGAAGTTGAGGAATGAAATGCTTTGTGGACTCCACTTGCTTCTTATTTGCAACTGTACTTATGAATCTTATTTTGAAACAAAACCACTGTGTTCAGTATTTGTATGCAGCTTTTTGGGAAACTGTTTATGTATTTGTGCATAGTAGATATTAATACTATGTATTGGTGTTAAGATTTATTACATATTTCAGTTATTAACACTAACATGGATTGGTTCAACCTTACTGATGGCTGTGTTCCCATTACTTCCAGTTGTAGGAAGAGAAGCCAACTATAATATGGTGTAAGTGTAGTATGATCTCATCATTTTTCCTTTTCATAAATGGGTGAAGTTTTCAGTGAAACAATCAATTCACAGTTTTATTATGCTATTTCTGAGTTAGTTTTCAGAGGTTTGAACATATCATATTTTTGCAGTTATCATCCTGATAAATCCATTCATGTTACTCAGTAAATAATACTTTTGATGTGTTAATATTTCTGAAAACTTTCCAGAAATTGAACATTTCATATTTTGTTGGAATAATCTTTAAGTAACTTTTCAAGGTATTAAAAGGTTAAAAAAGGAACTTGTGCATATATTTAAAATATTAAAATCCACAAACGAACAGTGTTTTATAATACACAATTAAAATCTTTATTTAAACTGATCAACAGTTCTAAAAGTCACTCTACATGTTTCAACATGGTTTTACGACATCTTCTGGAGTGTGAAAAACACTTATTGTGTGCTATATAAGTATAAAAGCCATGGTCATGTGACACTAGTTTACAATTCAAAAATGAAGATCATGCCATCTACATAGTTTCTGAATTTCTAAGTCTTCATCCTTATTTGAGATCAAGTTGTTTTTACTGTGTTTCATTATTTCAATGGTTTCTCTAATATTTCTAGCAGTCATATTATTTGGATGAGCCAAAATAACCGTTTTTTCCCAACAGGATATGTCCTGTATAATGTATATGTTGAGCTAATGTAGAGTTTTAACATTTCTCTTATGTTCATTTATTCAAAATTTTAAGTTTCTTCTTGTTAGACTAGTGTATGAGCAACCACATTCCTGTTAAACGTTAAACATACCTGTCTCCTTCTTTAGATTTATTTAATATTTGACCAATTTTGTTCAATGGTCTGTAAATGCCAATAATATTTTTGTTTTGTTTTTTGAATTTATGAACCTTGACATGATAAACCTGGAATATATGGTAAAAACAACCTTTCTTTTTTATCTATTTTATCAAATATTGATTTTAGTTTACTTTTTTTTTGTTCAGCATTTTGTTAAATTTTGTTAACAATATGAGCTGAGAAACCTCTATCTAATGCCACATGTTTAATAAATAACAGTTCATTTTTTCAATTTGTTGAATTAGAACATAGTTTTAAAGACTTGTAACATAAGTGTAAAAGGCTGACATTTTTTTTTTTAAACTTTGGATGACATGATTCTTGATGTAGCAGCATGACAACAAAAAAAGGTTTATGATAAACCATAGTTTCTAACTTATTCTTGTTTTTCTTAACAAGTATGTCCAAAAACAGTAAGTTGTTTTTTTTTCTTCAAACTTTGAGTAAATTGAATAGAGGATTCAAGGCTATTTAAGTAATTATCAAACTCTAGCAAGTTCTCTTTACCATATTACCACACCATGAACATATCATCGACATACCTAATCCATAAGTCTGGTTTAAGTTTGGCATTCTGTAAAGCATCAGTTTCAAACCTATCCATAAAAAGATGACACAACAAAGGAGATAATGGTGAACCTATAGCTAGGCCTTCAGTCTGTTTATAGTTATTATTATTAAATTGAAAATATTAATTTTCAACACAAGTTTTTGTTAAGTTCATCATGTCTAAAGTTTCAACAACTGGTCATTGTTTACATGTAATTTGCCTGCAAAACAACTGATACCTGTATCAACAGGAACGTTCCTGAAAAGTGATACAATATCAAAAGATACAAGCATATCATTACTATTTAGAATTCACCTTACATATTTGTTAAAAAAATTTATGGATTTTTTAATGGTAAAAGTGTTATTATCACACAAGAAAGAATACTTACATGCTAAAAATTTAGCTGTGTTGTAGAAGGATGAACCTATATTTGAAACTGTGGGTCTATAGGAATCTCCTATTTTGTGAACTTTTGGTAAAGCATAAGATCTTGGAATTACAAAATTACTTGGAACCAACCATTTTTTCCTCTGGGGAGAGTTAGGCTTATACAGTCTTTAATTTTTTCTTTAACCAATTCCTGAAGTCTGTTAAGAGGGTTGGTTTTAACCTTTTAATATATACCATCGTTAGTAACTGTTCAACATTCTTAGTATAGTCCTCTTTTGGATAACTATTTGACCAACTTTATCAGCTTTACAAATTACAATATCCAAACTGTTTAATGACTAAGATTTGTACATCTTTATTTGTACCTCAAACCTGTTTTCCTTCTGTGATGAAATCTTCATCCCGAACATTTTTGGTTTACAAGCAAATCCCATACCCTTGTTAAGTTACATCAATCTGTTTATTGTTTAATACAATATTGGATCTGTTAATTATTTTTTCTATTTCTTATTAAGTTAAAGTAAGCTTCAGGTAGCAGTTCCAACTCATTTAGTTCTTTCTTCATTTTAGTGTCTCTGTTCAGTAAAGAGTTATTTCTCTGAACATGTAAACTATACTGGATATATCATCCATTGGGGAAAAAAACGTATATTTATGACTGCTAGAAATATTAGTGAATCCATTGAAATAATGAAACACAGTAAAAACAACTTGATCTTAAATAAGGATGAAGGGTTAGAAAATCAGAAACTATGTAGATGGCATGATCTTCATTTTTGAATTGTAAACTACTGTCTCATGACCACGGCTTTTGTATTTATGTAGTAGACAGTAACTGTTCTTCACACTCCAGAAGATGACGTAAAACCACGTTGAAACATGTGGAGTGACTTTTAGAACTGTTGATCAGTTTAAATAATGATTTTAATTGTGTATTATAAAACGTTGTTTGTTTGTGGATTTTAATAATTTAGCTTTCCAAGGATTGAACAGTTCATACCTCTACTAAAATATGTTCACAGAGAGAAGTTACAAATGCTTTATGCGTGTGAATATCAGGAAAGGTTGCAATATAGAATCTTAAATATGTGTCCCACAACTCACTTTGATAATGCTCAAAAATATATAATTTGCATTTTGGCTCAACTTCATTGTTATTCTTAATAGTATTTGTCCTTAATTTGTTTTTGTTTGACAATTTAAGGCCTATATGTAGTTCACTTCAAACTATTGTTTTTATTGTAGTGCTATACTACAAGAACAAACATGCTATTAGACATCATTACTTTCACTGCTTATCTTTCACATTTAAAATTTTTTTTTGTTTAGAGTGTATAAATTTCACTATTAAATCCACTTATTCCATTAGTTGCAAAAACAACTCAGCATTTTACGATGCTGAGTTGTATATTATATATTTTTAGTATACTTAAAGTTAAACACAATGGAATTTAGTGTATTGTGTATAGAAATGATAAGCACGTTATATTTTGTAGATACTTTTATTGAGTATTATCAAATAATAAAAACCTGAATTAGAAAATAACAGAATATAATGTTGAGTACATCATACTGCGTATATGAGATAAAACTAAACTAGATTCCACACTTTTTTTGGTACTTTGGCACAAAGACTGAAATCAGTTTCAGTGCTGAATCAGTCTTTGTGTCAAATTCCAAGAAAGTGTGGATTTTAGTTTAATTAGAATTTAACTGTATTGTATAGAGTTCTTGTTTGATAATGCTAAGTAACAAATAACCTGTCTAGTTGTTATTTTTATATTAAAAAAACACCATGTTTTTAATAAACCCATGAAAATAATAGATACTGTTTCTTATTTTAATTATCTAAATTGTTAAAAAACTATTAATGTAGTAAATAAGTAGACATAATGGTTTCTTTTCTCCAGTGCTCTGGCAGGATTTTTAAATGTCATGATAACTGGTTATTGTGCCAAGAGGTGAGTTTTCTAATTCTATCAGGTGTTGCTGTATTTGGAAATAAATTAATACATGAAATACTTATTTTGTAGATGCAATATAGTTAAATATATGTACTGAATCTGTTGTTTGCAATATTTAAGTTTGTAGATAAGTATATATTAAAAATATACCTCTTGTTTCTAAACTTTAGCTGGATGTATATGTTATACCACATTGTATTAGTCTTTTTTAACATCAGAGATGAATATATTTTGTTTTGTTGTTTTTTGAGAGTGATTATTTATTAAAGACTTTGATTTCATTTTATCGTAAATAAAAATTGTAAAGTGATGAAATTTATGAAAATTTCATACTAGTTTGTAAGGTGTTTCTTGTAGCTTTGCTCCGTTTTCTTCTTTTTAATAAGATGGTATGATATGAAGAAGCTACTAAAACTTTTAAAACATACGTGATAAGTCTAAATCATATTATCACACTTCTTACGTTTCATAGAATTAATTTATGATGAGTCTCCTTAAAAAGAAATAAATGTAATTTAGAAAAAATTTTATTTGCAGAAAGAACTGTTGTGATTGTAAAAACAATTCTCTTCAAGGGTTTATGGCTGTTCCTTCTTAATATGTTGGACCAAAACTGGCTCAGCAAGTGGTTAGTTTGCTGAACTATGTATTGCAGGTTGATTATTTGCATCCTTTTACCACAAAATAAATAAAACATTACATTCCACTCTTTGGGCCTGTGAATGGGTTGTAGGGGTAATGATAAAATTCCAGTCAGACAAGAGTTGGTGGTAAGTGCTGTTGTTTAACTGCTTTCCCTCTAGTCTATTAGTTCAAAAGTAGGGATGACTATTATAGTCCTTGAGGAGCTTTGTGCAAGTATCCAAAAGCAAGAATACATACAATTTCAACCTTTAACTGTCTCCCCATCCCATTCCCTGGTGGGCTCAGCAGTAAGATTCAAGACTTTATACTAATGAAAATAAGGGTTTCATACCCATGGTGGGCAAAGTGCAGGTGCCCTATTGTTTGGACTTGGAATGGTCTGATGATCAGAGTGCTTGACTTTACAGTCTGTGTGTTGTGGGCTAGAAACCTCTTGCTAAACATGCAGCTCACCCTTTCAGCCATGGGAGTGTTATGATGTGGCAGCCAATCCCACTATTCTTTGGTAAAGAGTAACCCAAAAGTTGACAGTGTGTGGTGTTGACTAACTGCCTTCCCTTTTAGTCTGTCACTTCAAAATTAAGAACAGCTAGCACAGGTAACCCTCGAGTGGCTTTGCACAAACTTTGACAAACAAACAAAACTGTTAACAGTGAGCACAACTATATGCTTGAATGATAAAAGTCCAGTTTCTTGATCAGTATGTTATAATGCTCTTTACTTTTAGGCTAAACATAAGATTTATGTGTAATAAGCCATTTTCCTCTAATATTGAGTTTTTTATGTACTTAATGAATTTAGACCTGAAGTTGGTATTGCAATCAACACTTCACATAGAAAGGGAGAATCTAATCAAAATGCTTTGATTACAGCTGCTCAGGTTAGTACAACATTTACAAATTAAACTCACTTTCTTCTGAGTAGCACAAAGTGGATAAGCATAAATATCTGGCTTGATGGCAGCAGCTAACGAAATTATGTAAAATTTAGCTCTGAGTTTTATCACCACAGCTTCATTTGGTACACTACAATTTCATGTAAATTTCCTTCATAAATTAGAATTTTGTACTAGACTTAAAAGTGGAACAAGATATATCAACTTTGTAATATTCACATGTGGTTATTAAATGTAGGTTTGTATTAGCTTTTGTGAGTTGGAACTGTACAAAATGGATATTTCTATTTAATCTTATATGGCTGAATTACTGTAGATTAACATGAAGTGCTTGGACATTAATATATTCTTATTACTTAATCAATTTTACATTTACATTAATAGATGAGTGAGGAAATGTCTTAGTATACATTACACGGTGGTTTTTCAACAACATTGAGTTACAATCTGTATACTAAGAATCTCATGAAACTACATTTTCAAACAAAAATGTCTAGTGTTTTTATTATTTCCCACTTTCAGGTGGTATTACTTATTATTGGTAGTTTTACCATCAGAAGTACTGCAGCCAGTATTGAGAATAAAGAAGGCCTTCCATTGTTGAACCAGCTGGTGGCATGGATTATATTAGGTAGAAATAACTTTATATAGAAAAAAGGCTGTTGAAACAACTATCTAAACTATTATTAAATAAAATTCTTTATGTGTGTGTGTGTGTCTTGACTGGTTGTCACCAGACCTGACATGTATCAGTAGGGCTCCCAGGGAGTGACATGGGTTTAGGCATTTGGATATGACCCCCATATGTCACCCCAGGGGTTCTCGTGTCTTCCTCGTACACTTAATGGGTATATCAACTGGTATATATAGTATATCAGATTTAACCTGTGTGCTTACTCCTGTTACAAATGTCAGATTTAACCTGTTTCCATATTCACATTACTAATGTTAGATCTAACTTTTTTCCTTACTTACTTTGGTAACGTCAGATTTAACCTGCTTGCTTACTCCTTTTGCTAATGACTTATTTCCTTACTTACATTTCTGATTTCAGATTTAACCTGCTTGCTTACTCCTATAGGTAATGTGAGATTTAACCTGTTTGCTTACCCCCTGTCACTAATCTCAGATTCATCCTGTTTAATTGCTGACATTGCAAGGTGTTTCTTAGTATTTAGTTGTGATGTGTACATAAGTTATAATCATATTAATTATATTAAATACCTAACAACTAGTGAAGTTAAATATTTCTATCTGAAATTTAAAATACATAGTTAGATACATACCCGATTGAAAATATTTACACACTGATGTTTTAAGGTAAATTGTTATGGACAGTTGAAACAATACATGACTTTTTCATTTACTTTGAAAATAAAAAATAAAATGCAAAATGAAGTCTTGAATTTTTTGGAGACCATAACAAGCTAATATGATTCTTTTATCAAAGTTATACTTCCAACTCTGCCTGTCTTTGGATCTCCATACGTTCTGACTCGGCTTCTGAATGTTGCAGCTTCTCTCGTAGGAACTTACCTCTTACTGTGTGTAAGGTAACTGTCTAGTATTATGTCTTAGATATTGTACCTTACATGGTACCCATCAAGTCTTATGTGCTATTATATCTTAAAATTTGTACTGTGTGTAATGTAATAATTACATCTTGCGTATTGTTATTTTTCTTTAACTATGTAGTCTTGCATATTATTTGTTAGAGTTTGTGCCATGTATAATGTAGATTTTTAGTCATACACTATTATTTTTCAAAGCTAGTACCACTTATAAGGTGACCATCTAATCTCATATTTTTATTATAATTTCTTAGAGCTTGTAGCTTGGATAAGGTAAACCTTCTTTTCAATGGTATAACTGTTTGTTAGTATTTTTAATGAGAAACTTTTAAATAAATAATTCTACCAATCTGAGCTTGCTATTTCTTTCTGTCTTGAATTAGTTTTCTTTTTTTGGCTGCATTGATTGAACTTTACATGCTCTGTATATTAATATTACTTGTACAGTTACATATGATTATATATATATATTAACACTTAAAATAGATTAATATTTCACTTTATATTATTAAATAATACAGTAAACCTCTTAACCACAGTGCATTTGGAAGTTAGACTTTCCTTCTATAGGAGTGAATTAATCCTTTGAATTAATTATAAAAGAAAGAAGTTCTTTCCAGATGTGCTCAAGTTATTGATTTCTTCAGTTGTGGCTTATCTAATTTTCCTAATCTACTTGTTTAAATATGATGAATCACTTCTGTTTAGCAATAACCAAAAATATTTTCATATTTGTATTAATAAAACCTTTTGTTTGAGAACATCTTACATTTACAAATGGTAAAAGTTTTGTTTAGTATTGAAATCTCTGTATAGACACTTCTTGTACAGCTCTGACAAAACAACTCTTATAAAAAATTTAGAATATCAATAAGAAACACCTGTTTGTTACAGATGAGTGATATAGTTATTGCTTCTGGTCTTTGTATCATTTTGAGTTTCATTTGTTTTGACAGCTATAATGATAAAAAAAAGAAGAACCATGCATTCTATTTGAAGTTTGCTGACCACAACTATTAAGTTATTACTATAGGGATAAATTGACAAACCACAGTTTGTGGATATCTTCTGTTATTTTTTGCCAGTTGTGATGTTAATCACAACTTTCTTTAATTCAGTAGTACAAAATTTTTCCACATAAATATAACAGTGGTAGTTAATTTGGCCCAATAGATTAGTAGAAAGTAGGTTGAAGTTCACTATTTAAAGTAACAGAATCGTTTCTAATACTTGGTTTTATAAACAGTCATGAAGGACTGTTTGGTCTGTGTCTGTGTATCCTGATGTTTCTATGGCTGTGTGTGGAACATCGTCTGTCTCATCTTCACTATCATGTAAGTGTTTGTTTTATTTTACCATGTTGTGCTTTAATATTTTATTTAATTTCTTAGTCACTATGTATGTCAAGTTTACTGTCATACATGTATTCTTTTGTTCAGAATGTATCCTGATCTGTAAACACTAATTGAATCAAACAGGAAACAATATGTGAAGAGGTATTTCAGACACAAAAACTCAAGTAGTTAAGCACCTGCTTGGCGAAGAATGGCCTAGTGGTTAGTGTTCGATCATGCAGGTTAATGGGTACAAGAGTTGAGGTGTGATAAGTTGCTGAACACACTACACTTTCAGCTGTGGAGGACTTATAACTGACAATCAATTTAGCAATTCTGTAAAAGTTGCCATGTAGGTCTCAAGGACTGCTAACTGGTTACACTTAATCTTGAGATCTCTGACCTGGTCATACAGCCCATGCATTACATATGGCACCAACTAGGTTGAGAATGCCAATTAATAAAGTATTTGCTGTGGTAACACAGATGTGGATTTGTATTTAGTTTGATCAGAGTTTAACTTCTAAAGATAATCACAGAGTAGACTAGGGGAGTTAACAGTTATGTACACATGGTGAATAGGTAATATACTTGTATGAAGAATTAATTAGTAGATCCACACTACCCTTTCAGGCTTCCAGTATCAGTTGAAGGGCTATACTTGGTAGATCCACTCCACCCTCTCAGGCTTCCTGTATCAGTTGAAGGGCTATACTTGGTAGATCAATTCCACCCTTTCAGGCTTCCTGTATCAGTTGAATGGTTATACTTGATAGATCCACTCCACCCTTTCAGGCTTCCTGTATCAGTTGAAGGGCTATACTTGGTAGATCCACTCTACCCTTTCAGGCTTCCTGTATCAGTTGAAGGGCTATACTTGGTAGATCCACTCCACCCTTTCAGGCTTCCTGTATCAGTTGAAGGGCTATACGTGGTAGATCCACTACACCCTTTCAGGCTTCCTGTATCAGTTGAAGGGCTATACGTGGTAGATCCACTCCATCCAAACAAAAAATTCAATAAATAAGCAAAAATAAAATTTTTTCAATGACATTTTTGGGAATTTGCTCTGTTAGCACATACTGCTCCTTTTCAGTGTTGTTTGTTTAATTTTTGGGTTAATTGTGCTATATTTTTATATCACACAGTGAAATATTGTCCAAACTTTCTACTGTCATAACATTTTACAAACATATGCCATAGTCATCTCACCATACAATTTGATGATTAGTAAAATTTGATGATTTTGAACTATAATTTAATATTTGGTCCTTGCTTTTACAATGCACATTGACTAATTTCCATTTTCACTTTAAGACTTGAACAAGATGCAGCTACTTTTTGGATATGACTTTCTTTTAAAGAACAAATTCATATAGTTACAATGAAATATATGTAAAATATACATTAATTGAAGACAGTTGAGATCATCAAGTCTAACTTTATATTTTTTGCATTTTTATTGAAGCTTCAAGATGTCATATTTTTGGGATCAATATCATCTCAACAAAGAAAGTCCCCAGTGCAAAGTTTGACTCTTCAAGACTTCAGAAGAGCCTATTTTTTTGTATCCTTACTTTTTTATGTTTGTTCCATAGTTTAAGACTTTCATTCAACTATAAATTAGAAACTAGTTGAGAACCACCAGTTTTATCTCTATGAATGTCTCCCTCAGTTTTTGTTTATCAGTTGTTCAATATTTATTTTCTACTTGTAGGCTTTCTCCAGAATATTTTTCTCTGTTATTCGTTGTTTATTGTCTGTATGTAGGCTATTTTGAGAGATATTTTTCTCAGTTGTTAATTTTATATTGTCTATGTGTAAGCTTTTCTGAGGAATAGTTTTCTCAGTTGTTTGTTGTTTACTTGCAACCTTATAACTTTTGTTTCTAAGTACATAGAATACTAATTCCATTTAAACAATAACTGATTAATTAATAACGAATTTTAGGAAGATATTTTTTTTCCTCAACTAAAGACAATGTTTAAAATATTACATGACACACTAAACAACAAGAAACTGAAATCCATCATAGTGGCCTTCCATAATGAAAATGAGGTATACTAAGTTTAGAATACATTAGCTAGAAAAATGTTTTTCTCAAACTTTTTATGATTACATCATTAGTTTCTGCTTGATTTATTATAATTTTATTTCAGTTTATGTCAACAGAAGATTAAATGTTTGACAATAGATTATTCAGGTAAGATTTGGCTACAAATGATAAATATAAAAAAAAAAATCAAGAATAGAAAGTTTGGTAAGAAACTTTAAGCAACCAAAAATTGAAACAGTATTTGTACAAATTACTGCTTTCTAATTTAATGTCAATAAACAAATACATTATGTGTATATGATTGGTAAAATACAACCGTTCATGATTAAATTATGTAGCACAAGAAGTTTTACTGGAGGAAATATACTGCTGGGTCACAGCATTGTGAAACTTCTAGAAACTGACAGACTATTTAGACTAAGTAAATTAGCTCCTTAGTGAAAGTACATTACTAAAACCTTTCATGGTTTATATATTTTACTTTCATTTAGATTAAGTAAGTTAACTACTTAGTGAAAGTACGTTACTAAAATCATAATGTGTATTGTTGTAAGCTGTATTTTCAGTATTTTAATTTAGTTATTTGCTAGATGGAATTGCTAATGACGATTATTATGTAATAAATGAGAATGTTCACTTGGTATGTAGAAATACAAAAGTTACAATATAAATAAAAGTAAAGTACTCGGTGAGTAATAAGTATTGACTAATCAGTTCAGGAACAGTCAGTCAGTTCAATGTCAGAAAAGTTATTCAGTAAAAGTTATTACATCTGTTTTGTTATTCACGTAATTGGTGAGTTATGTGTTTATCTTTCGAATCTAATCAAGTTAGATCTATTTTTGCAGTTTATATGGAAATGTTGTATTTGAAGTTAGGCCTACATTTAGTTGTATAGTTTATGTTGAAAAGTTATTTATAAAATTAAACCTACATGTGAATATGACTGTAACAAATGTTACTGAAGAAATAAAGTAAATTCATTGTTACATGGACTAGATTGGGCATTATTTTTGTCAAATAATCAAAAAGAATCTGCCTAATGATAACATTTGTGTCAGAAGTGGGATTATTTGGGTGAAAATATAATAGAACTTGACTAAACTTCAAGATGACAACTCGGGCAAGAAACTAAATCAAAAGTTTATTAGAAATTATAAGCAACTACAAAAAACGTCTTGAAGAAAGAGCTAGAAAAATAAAAGAAGACAAAGTAGAAATTTATAGACCATTGTAATATTTAAAAAAGAATTAAAAGCAAAAATACATATGATTAAAGACAAGATCAATAAAGCTATTGGAGATGTACAGAGGGATTCAACAACAAGATTCAAGAAGTAAGGCTGTAATGAAAAAGTCAAAGAAGTACAAAAAGAAATCAGTGATAGAATAAAACATTTGGAAAAAGAATTGGTAAATGCAAATATCAAGCTGTTCATGCATCTTTCTGCGTGCACCAAATGTAAGAAACCATTTACTAATAAATATGGAATAGGAAAATCTTTTTGAGCTACACCTGTTAATACTACTGTTATGCCAACTATGATTGCAAGACTTTCCTGAACTACTCCAGCCATGACACTACCAAATCAAGTTCCAGAACTTAGCTGGCTATTTCAACAACATTAGCCACTTGAGAAACTAATAGACTATGATGGAAATGTTCCATGGGAGGCATACCAGACTCAGTTCAAAATAATTTCCAGAGTGAATGGATGAAATAATGAACAATATTGTTCATATTGCTGCCCATTTAAAAGGACCAGCTTTAATGACATTAAATAAACTTCCAGCTGAGAGTTATCACAACTATCAAGTATTTGTAGCAGCCTTATCCAACAGGTTCAGAGTGAAGTGACACTTCAGAAAGAAGTATCCAGAGCAAAGTCCTGGAACAGAGTAGGGAAGAAAGAAGATACTGTAGCTGAACTTGTGAAACTCCCAAAAGACTTGCCCAGTTATCTTACTGGGTGCTTCTTGTGAAATGGTGGATTTGTTGGCACATGACCAACAATTAATAAATGCCATAACAGATGAGAATATGAAAATTATGTTGAAGCAAAGTATGTGTACATCCTTAAAGGAAGTTCTCCAGTTGGCAATGGAGCTTGAATCATTTAAAGTTGCAGGTAAACAACTCAACACACAATCTGAAAGTTACAGTATTGTTAGATGGAGTAGTATTGAAACATTATCATTCTCTGAGAGGCTAGAAGAACTGATTGGATTAGTTAGACAACTAGTAACAAAGAATGGAGAAAATAAACCACAAAGAAATAGGCATTTCAAATGTAACTTGGAAATGAATATTGCCATGAACTGCCAACTAAAGCATTTAAGGAATAACAACTTCTCCCAAAATATATCATTTAAATGGAACTGTTGTAAATGTGGTAAACACAGCGATAAATGCCAAGACTGAAATTAATGAATGGTTGCTAATACTGTAAGGAGACCATACCCTAAAGGTGAGTCTTCAAGCTCAATTAGATTAAAGGAACAACAAAGAACTAACCAGAGATGGGCAAAAAGAAATTAGCTGGACTTGTGTGGCAAAGTTATCTGAGAATACCCCATCTGCTCCAAATGAGTTAAGAAGTTCATAATTTTACGAAACCGTCCATAGGTTTATTGATGGGAAGCTTTGCATCATTATGTTGATTGACACTGGTTCTACAGTTACAATAGTTCGACCAGATTTGGTAATGAAAGGAGGGAAATTTCCACCAATGGTGATGAAAGAAGATAAATTGCTGGAAATAAAACTCAAGCAAAAGGAAAGTTGAAAGTAACTCTTCTTGTAGGAAACTTCTCTATTTCATGATGTGTGGGTAATTGATATTGAAAAAGAGTACATACTGTATGGGAACTGACTTTATGTGGAGACATGAATGCGAGCTTTGGCTAGCTTTGAATAGTTTCACATTGTATGACCAGAAATTCCCTGTGCACTGCATGGCAATTACTACCCAAGAGGTTGAACTTCCACTGACAACAGGCAGGGTGGTCATTGTATCACCAAGAAGTGAAATACTCATATGAAGAGTTATTAGGAATAAATCTTCACCTAGTGACTAGGGTGTAGCGAAACCAAATGCTTTGAAGTGTCCTGAGGAATTGACTGTTCAAAGAGCTCCTGTAGGTGTGAAGAACAATTATTTCATATCTGACTTTACTTGGGAAAGACTTAAATCAGCTTGTGATTTAATTTAATATGATGTGAATGCTGATAAGACTGGATTTTATTAAAGTGACATGGTATCACTGAACAATCCCTGCTGCAAGAAAGTTAAGCAGGTGTTTGGAAAGGCCATATGTTCTGAAAATAATCAGTTATGAATGATGGGCATTCCAAGCCAAAGGTCATTCACCATGATTGCCTTTGGAAGTATGTAGGTGAGAAAATGATAAACTGGATAATTTAATTTTTTTTTAGATGTTTGATAGAGGGAGCTGCTAATTATGATAATAATGTAATAATCAAGAAGGATCATGTTATACATGGAAGTATGAAAGTGACAATATAAGTATGATTGAAGTATCTAGTGTGTAATGAGTATTAAATAAACAGTTCAGGGCCAGGCAGTCAATTCAGTGGACAAAAGTCATTCATTGAGAATTATCAGGTCTGTTAGGTTATTCAGTTGGTGAGTTATGTGTTTATCTATAAAAGCTAACTAAGTTATATGTACATCTCTCAGTTTATATTGAAATGTTGTATATGAAATTAGGCCTACATTTAGTTGTTCATGTTGTATATGGAAGTATAACGGTTACAATATAAGTACAAGTGAAATATTCAGCGAGTATTGAGTACTAAGTAACCAGTTCAGGACGAGTCATTCAATTCAGTGTAGCAAATTTGTTCAGTGAGAATTATCATGTCTGTTGTTATTCAGTTGGTGAGTTATGGGTTTGCCTATTATAGCTAATTAGGTTGTATGTATGTCTCGCAGGTTATATTGAAATGTTGTATATGAAATTAGGCCTACATTTAGTTGCAGGGTTTATGTTGAAAAGTTATTTCAAAATTAGGCCTACAAGTGTATATGGCTGCAACAAACATTATTGAAGTAAGAAATTAATTTGTTATTATTACCTGGACTGGACTTGATATTATTTTTACCAAGTATGCCAAAAGAAACCTCTCAGTGATAGAACATGTTATAACAATATTTTACTTCTCTTATTCAGGTTAAACAAATTAGCTACTTAGTGAAGGTACATTACTAAAACATGTCATAATATATATTTTACTTTAATTCAGTTTAAGTGAGTTAGCTATTTATCAAACATACATTACTTAAACAAATAATAACATATTTTACTTCTGATTTTTCCATTATGAATATTGCTCAAAGTTTAAAAATATTTGCTTTTTAGACAATCTATGAAGGAGGAGTAAATGGAATGTATGACAGAGTGAACTTTTCAGGTTTTTTTTTTAACTAAGGTTACTTATGCTTGTAAAAAGATTTTACTAAAAGTTTAATGAATTTCCTACAATTCTGAATGCAAACAAATTTATTATTTCCAAAAATACCAAGTAAAATATAGCTTGACTTACTTGAAAATTTATAAGCTAGTTAAGCTTTTAACAGATATTGAATGCGACTTCAAGCATATGCTTGTGTATGTATATGCAGTGTAAAATAACTACTTTATCAAAAATTAAAAATTTGGTTCTTTATCTGCCTTTACATCTAATAAAATTTGGTGAACATTTGATTGTGTTGTTTTTAACCATTTATCAGAGCTGTAGCTAGTCATTTTTCCACCCTTGGCAAATTTCCAGTCTGTATAATTCTGCATAAATTATTGAATAACAGGCTTAGTGCTCGGACTGCATTCTGGGAAATTGCCCCTCAGCCCTAGCCTAGCTACAGCCCTGCCCTTTATTGTCCATGGAAGGGTTTTTTTCCATTACCATAACTGATGTGAATGTATGGGTGGAGGTGATAAAGAGTTAATAGTATGTTAACCATGCAATTTCTTTGTCATTTAGAATGTATTCACTTAAGATAATTTTTTTATTGTACTGATAAGCTTGAAAGAAAAGAAAATAATACATTGTAAAATGGCTTTGAAAAGACCTTAACAATCATTACAGGTATTTTTCATTTTTACAGCCTTTTTTGGAACTGGCAATATAGCAAGTGTAAATAGGTCAGTTAAATGGAACTACTTTGTTTTAGTTCTTTGAATATATTCATACCCTTGGTATGAAAAATACACAGTTATGTAGTACTTGAAGTTGTTGACATATGTTTAATGTATGAACCATATTATAATTTTGGAATTTTTTCCCATTGTACTGGATGTATTGTTAATTTGTACATGTATGTGTATAAGAAAACTTATTTTTTTATATGTATTTTCTTGTTTGTGTTGAATAAATCAGTATTGGAAATAATTATGGAAACGGTGAATAAAATAGGTATAAAATGCAAATATTATGAGATTGCTCCCCCCTCATTTCTGCTGTATGAAGATAAATTAAACCAGAATATAGTAATGTATTGATAGTTGACACTGGGACTGGCTATCATCCAACCAGGCAGACAGTGCCACACCAGCATAGTGACTATATAACTTTAGACAGTCAGACTATTTCCAGCAGTAGTATTCATCATTTTCATTCCTTCATTCAGGAACAAGACATGTTGGGCTGGGATTCATCTAGGACACAGCTCACCATTAGAAAATCTGGAAAATTAAAGAATTCCTTTATATCAAATTAAACCAACTTACACTTAACCAAGACTACAAGTTTGACATCAGCAACCTCTGGTTAACTTCTCTCGCTAAACTACACAGAAGGAATAATGATATCATATTTTCAGATACGTCTACTTGCATAGAGAAACAAGTACACATTAAGGACCTTTATCACAGAAAAGTGCCAAGCAACAAAAAAGACACTACACAATTAACAGTTTCAACTTCAACCTGGAGAAAGTCTCAGTAAAGAAGCAGAAATGTCATGCAACTAAAATTAAGTAGGAGCAGTCCATTAGATAGAAAACTTTTTTGGATAAATTGTGGGGAATAAAAAAAAGAATATTTGGCAAAATATTTCACAATCATATGTTGATAAACTTGTAGCATAAAAGTAAGATGTATTACTATGTTTAAAGCAAATACAAAATATTAGATAATTTTACTATTTATTTTTCTTTTGTATTTTTTGTAATAGTGTATTGTAGTAATGATGAATTGACCATTTAGCTACAATTGCTCATTGTTTGTGTCACTTGTATGTGTATCACCTGTATGCTTCCATAATTATTTTCATAACTGTATATACTTGTAAAGACTTGTTTTCTTATTTGAATATTTTAATTTATAATAATCAATCATGAACAGAAGGTTTTAGAAGAATCTACACATTAAATTGGAAATGTTATTCATAATTTATATTTGGAATCTAGTGTGTCTACTATGCCCTATTGTGATTATTTATTATTATCTTTAACTATTGGTTGTAGGCCTAATGTCTAAAAAAATACTTTCATCAAGGAGCTGTCTGCAATTTGTTATAAGTTTTGGAATTGTTGAGTGATATTATGGCTGGTTTGTCATTTGGTTACTGGTATGTATTTATGGTTTCATCTACACATTTGGATATATTATGTGCTAATATAAATCAATTTTTGACTATTCTTTTTGTAGTTTCGAACCTGCTAGTGTGTACTGTTTTCTCACAGTTTTTAATCCTTTTGTAATGGGATTTCTGCTTCTCATAAAGGTAAGAAAAATAGTTGTAAAAGTTTCATTTTAAATTTTCATATTGTGGAATGTGTTTCATTTACAAGTAATGTTAATAAAAGAAAAATTCTGGACTTTTTAATACAAGTTATTTTTCAAACATTATATTTATTATATTTTAAAATTTTCTATTTTTGATACTTTGAGAATAAAAATTTAAAGAAAGAATTTTAAAATCTTTATATATGGTGTAGTGTAAAATACTAACTTGTTAATATTTTTCTTCCTTTCCAAGCAATGGTTAAAGATGCTAAAACTTAGTTTTAGTTTTGTAGAATAAATTATTTTTATCCTCCATTTTGCCTTAGGATATTTTGCAGATGTACTGATAGTGATTTTTTTATAAAAGTGTCTAATTTTCACATTTTTATGCTTCACAATTTTGATTTTATTCACTAAATATAATGGTCACACCAAACAGACAAAAAGAAAATGGAAGTAAAAAACTGAATTTCAAACATCATATAGTACCAAAAGCACTGGAATGGTTAATGTAAAGTTAAAATTTTCTTCAGCAATGTAACACTTTAAAAAAACAATCGATTTTTTTCAACAGTGTGGAAGTGTGTGGCATTCATCTAGGACACACCTCACCTAAAAATACACTAAAATTTGTTTATTTCTACAACACGTGATACACAAGGAACAAGGTCCATTTTTCTACCAAATAGCCGTATCATATATAAATTTATAATATGTTTATTAAACCAAACTTGTGTTATAATTTAAAATTGCACAGTTTAAGGCTCTGTTTTATACTTAAATATTAAGGAATAATGTTTGTCTGTTTTTCTTTTAGATAATGATTCCTTTCTTAATTGTAAGCTGTGCCTTTCGAGGTATTCTGGTTACTCTGAAGATTCCAAATAAAGCTCTTTTTTTGCTTGTGCTACTGATGTCTGATTTCATGGGATTGGTAAATTTTTTTTACATCATCAGTTTTCAAAATCTCATGTCATTTTTTAATATATGATAAAATAGTTTAAGCATATAATAGACTAGATGGTTTCATATTATTTTCACAGAAATATACAATAAATTACCATATTTCCATCTGTTTTAAACTGGAAATGAAGTTTTGGTAATTATCTGTTACTTCGGATAAAAGCAGCAAGTTACAGAAATAAAAAACAAATTAATAAATGATGCAGCTAGTTCTATACACCAGCCTAACACTGAGTGTTTACTGTCATAAAAGAAAACTTATAGAAACTTGTAGTCATTAAAAAGCATAGTTCATTAGTTGAATACCCCCACTGTCATTGATATTTTCAGCCATATTGATACTTTAAAATATTTATGCTGTGAGGTTGTTGTATTATTCAAACGGGGTAATTCTCGTATATATTTGTAAGCCTTTTAAATAACAAATTAAAATGAAAACAAAATCTTTATTTACAGAGAATTTGGATCATCTCTATAATTTAGTGGCTACAGGCAGCATTTCAACAAATTAAGAATTGACAAATCTTTACAACATTTATCATAATTAACAGCCACACAAACCATTTCTTATTTTAATCATGTTCTTCTTTATAATGCATGGAAGTATTAATATTGTTGCTTATTTTATTTAGCACTTCTTCTTCATGGTGACAGACACAGGAAGCTGGTTGGACATTGGAACCTCAATTAGCCATTATGTTATTGTGATGACAACTACAATTTTTGTTATGATTCTCAACAGTGTTGCATCATTCCTTACAAGAACAACTTGGAAGCTGAGACCTCCTCAACTGAAGCGTCATCTACCATGAATTTGGAAATATTTTGTTATTTTACCTATTAGAAAATATGTATCAAGTTTGTATGAAACTTGGTGGTTGTAATATTTCTGGTAAACATTGGAGAAGAGGATTGGTTATGGTAACCTGAAATTTCAAAGGAGAGAACATCAGTTTGAGCATTTCTAATTTAATTAAAAATTATTCTCTTTTTAAAAAAGGAGCTAGTGAATTAAATATTTATTTTATGCGAGTTCTTGTTTTGGTAAGGAAGTAAGAAAAATATATTGAAATAAAATCTTTGATAACTTATAAAATGTTTCTGTTTGGGAACTAACTTTGGAATTCTATAGGACAAAATATGAATATTTTAATATAAGTAAAACCACAAAAGTATTAATGAAAATGAAATATGAGGTAAGTTAGAAATGTTTTAACCAAGTTCTCTCTCCTGAATAGCTTTTGGCCCGGCATGGCCAGGTGGTTAGGGAGCTCGACTCGCAATCTGCGGGTCGCGGGTTCGAATACCCGTCCCACCAAACATGCTCACTCTTTCAGCCATGGGGGCATTATAATGTGATGGTCAATCCCACAATTCATTAGTAAAAGAGTAGCCCAAGAGTTGGCAGTGGGTGGTGATGACTAGCTGCCTTCCCTCTAGTCTTACACTGCTAAATTAGGGAAGGCTAGTGCAGATAGCCCTCGTGTAGCTTTGCGTGAAATTCAAAACAAACTGTATAGCTTTCAAGGGTTACGAGAAAGTAGTTTTTATTCTTCAAAGTTGCAGATTGAGAAAGTTTTTAATTGATAGAGAACCTTCAAGAGTAGGTCTTAGACATCCAGGCTTGTAGTTTGGGATTATAACTTCCACATTTTACTGTACTCAATGCTTGTACCCCTCGTGTTGTGATTTCCAGTGCTAGTTTTATGTGTGTTGTCTGTATTGGTTCCGGGTGCTTAGATTGAATCTAAGGATTTATGTTTCGTGTTCAGTTGGTGTAGAAATGTGCTTTGCAATGTGAAACCATAAGTTATAGTCAAGTCCCAAGAGTTGATGGTGGGTCATGCTGTTCAGCTGCCTTCCCTCTATTCTATCTATTCAAAATGAGGGACAACTGTGTGAAAATTGCCCTTATGTATATTTGAGCACAAAATTCTAAAATGATCACAATTCATTTATTTCTTTACTCATTAAGTTATTAGGGTTTTTTGTTTATAATCAGTAAAATAATTAGTTTTTATTTATTATTTTTTTTCTGTTGAAAAATTATAATGTTATCTGAGTTTTAACTTCAACATGATATTAGTTGCTCCAGTCATGTAACTTTGTTTTAAAAAACATCACTATTTTGTCCTATTCAAAGAAAAAAGCAGAAATGTTACATTTTATTCCACATTTTAAATGGCATTTCTAGATTGCTTTTATAGGATGGTAATGTTTAGAGTTTTACCCAGGGGAGTGGTTAAAAGTGATTTTATGATTTGTGTTTAGACTAGGATTAAAGATTCATGTTTTGGACTAGGCATATATATATATTTCAGTAGCTTTAACTGATTTGAAATTTCACAAGATTTATTTTATAATTGTAGTTTCGTTTCTGTACTCTTCTTTCATAATTATATTGTGATGCTGGTGATACTTTGAAACCTGTAGTTAGGTTAATTAAAGTACTGTTACTCATTAATTGTAGTAGGATCAATATTGTTGTCCAAATTAAAGCAATTTTCTATATAAACAGATTTTATCTCATTAAGCCAATTTACAAATACTTCAGGTTGACATATTTATGTATGAATGTCTGAAATGCCAATGTGATTTTCAGTACTATACATATTTAGTAAGAATTCATTTCACAGGTGTAGTTTAAAAAGACACCATATACAGGTGTTGTGAGTACCTTGTCTCACCCCATCATAACAGTTCATGTTGCCAAATCAGGTCAAGCATTATCTGTGCATCTTGACAATAGCCCTCCAGTGTAGTTTTAGTTGTAAAAAGCTCTGTCATAAGACTGTTAAGTTCAGAGCACATCTTTTTTTCCACTGCAAATTTCCATAATCCATCTAATTTATTGACACAACAGTTTCCCAATGCCCATTTAAACAGTCCGGTTACACAGAAATGCGTTTATGCTTTATCCAGCCACTTGAATAATATATCTTCATATGAAAGAGCATAAACAGACATTTCATTCTCTAACTACTTGAATCATGTGACAGTTGAACCAATATATCTTCAAAGTCACTTGAATAAACATGACTTGTGTTGTTTTTGCAGATAGTGATTCTTCTTGATTATGTTGCATATTATTGCTTGGTGACATGAATGGCTTGCCACTGACCTTTGTGTTTGTGGATTCCACCTGTTATGTCACACCTTGCTTACCACAACTGTAGAACAGGGTAGACTTGTTACAGTTCTCTTCCTGTATGGTCCTGGTACCCATATTCTTTTGTTTTCTAATGCCATTAAGTATAAGGAACATCCCTATCTTGGAAATTCTAAATCCCAGATCTGAACACAACTATATGATCTGAATGTATAAATATTTTGCAAAATTAGTGGTGGAAAGAGCTGTTACATACCCATCTCAAAAGTGATCAGTTACTACGTATATAATGCAACCAATATCAAAATGGAGTTCTGATACGTGCCATTCCATTGCAACTTTATATAGCTGTAGTTGTCATTTGACCTGCTGATTTGTATATTCAAAATTTTTTTTAATATAATATACTCAACCTTGTATTTAAGAATGAGTTTGAATTTAATCTAAAGTTCCCAAAATTAACTAGTTAATGAAAAATATGTAGGATTTAGTATGTATTGCTTTAAAAATTTTTTAAAGAATGTCCACTTGGATAGGTAATAACTAATATGACTTCATTACTCTATGTATATTTTAAGATTTTTTGCTTTCAGTGTTTGTTATTCAGATGAGCACACCTATTTGTTACTAGTTTTCTTTTAATGTGAAAAAAAAAGAGAGAATTATTTCAGAAAGTTTGTAGTACTTCAGACTACTAATACTTGAATATGATGTAGTTTATTAAAAGCTTTACTAGTTGCAAGAATATTTTTGATGCTTAATACATGTACATACATAACATGTTAGTCAATATGTTGTTTTTTCATATTCGTACTAATAAAGTGTTTTGTGTCTTTAATATAATTAGTGGCTATAAATTATTTATATTAATTGTTGTGATTTGTAATAAAATCTTTTTTCTATCATAAATCAGCATATGAATAAAGAGGGCACTTAAAAATAGTAAAAATTTGAATTCTTTCATTTCTTCCATGTAAAGAAAGAGGTCAGAGGAGGGAGACTACGATTATTCTTGAGATGGAAGAGTTAAAATCAATAACTTATATTCTCTTAAGAAAGAACAGTAAGAGGCGGTATAATTGAAGTTTAAAATATCATCCAGGAGATTGATAGGATAAAGGCCTTAGAGTTCTTTGTGCTATATTCTGAAGACAATAGGACCAGTGGACAGTAGTTGAAGATTTGGATAAGATGAGCTAGTCTGTAGTTTTATTTTTCTAACATTGTGACTGTCTTATGGAATGAACAGCTGTCGGCTATTGAGGAGGCTGGCACTTTATAAGAGTTTATTAGGGGAATTGATGATTTCCTAAAAAATAATGGGTGGATTTAGATTTTACTTAACTCAATGATGGGTGTGCAAGGACAGCCTTGAAGGACCAGAAGGTCCCTTGTTGTCCAAATATAATGTATCTTATGCTATACCAGAAAAAGAGATAGAGAGGGAGAGAAATGGCAACTTCCACAGTAAATGAGCTGTCACAGTACATTTTCTATGTCTTTAATTATTAAACACATGGAATTTAAGGTTGGTCATAATAGCTGATGATATAGTAATGAAAACTGAGGGCACTCATGAGTAATTGGCAAATAATCAAAATATTATTCAATAATAATAAGTCTTAGTCTATGAGCTTATATAGGTCCTGTATGATGCATTGTTTGTTAAAATTTGGCAGCCTTTGCTATAATTCTGCCTCTAAGGCTGTAGAATTGAAAAATATGTGTTGGCTTGTTTTTATTACTACATCTACCAGGAAAAATCCAACATGGCCCGAGCATATACGAGGCCTGTGAGAAAAGTATCCGACCTTATTTTTTTTGCGAC